>NC_080466.1:2915000-3135000 GCF_030265055.1 Doryrhamphus excisus | reverse complement strand
CATTCATAATGCTTATGTGAGACATGAACAAACATGCCCTTTTATGTTCATTCCTAAAAAATAAAAACAGATATCATGAGGAGCTAATAAAGCCTGTAATGGCATGCATTTATTTTGATGACAAAACCCTCTAAAAAACTCTCCCAAAATACCCACAATGTTCCATTTACAGTATGGCAGTGTATACAGTCTGACTATATTAACCAAGCAACAGCGACATTTTTACTACAGGAACTAATGCCGAACAAGTACTGGTAATTTTTTGGCGCCTTGCACCACTACTCTCCAAAACAATTTGCTAAATTTGCAAAACTTGTTTGCTAAATCCAAGAATGAAGAGTCTTGAACCAGTGATGATGTGCTATATATATCACTATATTGACACTTACTATGGTACCCATTATGGCATTGGATGCTGATATCACCTCCTACTTTGGTACGAGGTGCATTATTAAAAAATAAAAACAAAAAAAAACCTTAAACTGTATTATGGAAAGCAGGAAGTGAACAAATGTAACAGTTACTGATTGTAAAAGTACCAGATGGAGGGGTAGGATTTAATAAGCTTTGCTTCTTCCTACTCCTTTTGGACATGTGGAACTGGGAACTGATTATGTGATGCATTCAATTGTAATCTGATGCATGTTCAAATGAAATAAAACCATTACCATTACCATCACCATGTTTAGTTGAACTAGAATGAACTAGAATTGCACCTCGTACCGAAGTATGAGGTGCATTATTTAAAAAAAAAACAAAAAAAACCCCAGAAAAGATAAGATAAGATAAAATATGCCTTTATTTGTCCCTCAGTTGCATTGCACAGCAGCAAGAGTACAGAATCAGTTAAGCAGTACAAAATACACAATATAGAAAAATAAACAATATAAACAACCCAAGTATTAACAAAATCAACAGTTTTTCCCAGAGTTCTATACAATACAGTATGTAGATAAACGAGATGAAATATATGACCAGTCTATACACTGAGATCTTGCTAGTGAGGCAGTATGGAAGTACTCAAAAAACTTTATTATGGAAAGCAGGAAGTGAACAAATGTAACAGTTACTGATTGTAAAAGTACCAGATGGAGGGGTAGGATTTAATAAGCTTTGCTTCTTCCTACTCCTTTTGGACATGTGGAACTGGGAACTGATTATGGGATGCATTCAATTGTAATCTGATGCATGTTCAAATGAAATTAAACCATTACCATTAGCATTACCATTAGCATTACCATTACAAACCACTTATCTGTAAAGTATGAGCCCACAAGCCCTGTTTTGTTTGTTCTGTGGTCCAAGGACAGTTGTCCATCTGGGCCGGCTGGCCAGTTTTTGAGTAGGTGGAAAAAAGTTTCAACCACTGCAGGGTTTGTTCGCGCTAACAATTCTCAGCCTGTTGCGATACACTGGGTTAGAGCAATGTCCCCCCTCGCCATGCGCACAAAGCCTATCCATCGGTGGTAACACCGTGGGTCACTCGGTCCAGCAGAAACACACAACTTCTGTCAGCATTGATTTGGCAAGATTCTCTTTTACAGCACCAAGTCCTACCAGTCCTGACTCTCTCGGCCTCTGTCTGCTTCAACGTTTTATTCTCTTCTTCTCTCAGCGCTACCCCAACCTTTCTGTACTGGCGGCGCAGCTTGTGTTTCCATAAATCTGACAGCAACAAGTTAAAACCACAACATGAATACAAAGCCGCCATCCACCAGTATGAGCCTGGAGTTTTGGAGATTATTACGTCGCTGTTCGATTTGTGTGGTAAAAGACCGTGTGCTAGCATCAGTTACCTCAAGGTTATGCACATTAGCGCTCCTTAATGTCATAAACTTACCATTATGGTGTTTACATACATTTAAAAAAAGATGGTTTAAATTTTTGGGGGATTTTGTTGCATGTGAATACTAAGTGAAACAGCTGGAAACTTCCACTTTATTACGATGGTCGTTTGATGTCTGTGTGGGTGCTCTGGTTCAGCACAGCGGACAGCACCCGAGGCTCTGCTCATGCCACAAAATGTTGAACACTATGCAAAAAGTGGCTCGCTTTTTAGGTAGCTCACACACACACACACACACACACACACACACACACACACACATACACACTTAGTGACTTGGATTTCCTACTCCATCCATCTTAGCTACCCCTCATTTTCTCCATCCCGAGATAAGATTCCCACACCACTTTCCCTCTGTCTTGTATGCCTCTCAATCTTTCTCCACCTACCCAAAATATGCCTTTAGAACTCAGCATAACCAGACTTTATAGTCCATTTCCACATATTGAACTCAGGAGACCCATTTTCTCTGTCTCTGCACCAGACTTTATAGCAATCCTGCATTTTGGCACCACTCGTTCCTCAGCAAGACATATAGATCACCTTTCTCTCTGACCCTTTCATTTAATCCATCCACCACGTTCCAACCATTGCATAACTCTATCATATGCTCTGGTGGTTTATACCCATCGATAAAGCACCGGGCAGATTGAAAAAAATAAAATAAAATATGTGCCAACCTACTCCATTGGCATTTTGGTACTTTTCTTACGTTGGGTTCTGTCCTCTCTCATTGCAGCTTATCACTCGCTCCAGTGGTCCACGATCTAGAACCACAGGGACAGATGGGCTAATACCGCATGTAACTGAGGTGTCTGTGTATGTGTGTTTGTGTGGGCCAGCCAAGTGAGCCGAGGCCATAAATTAACAAATAAGGATGCAGACTGAGCAGCTCCTCCTGATCCAATGTTTCTCCTCTGCATGGTTAGTCCTATGATTTATGGATGTGCGTGTGTGTGGGTTTGATGGGGGAGAGCGGCAAAAAAAAAAAAAAAAAAAAAACACAACTAAAGCAAATGCGCTCCCCTCACAAGTCACCTGTGTTTTGCCTGAATTAAATGAAGTACAAAGGCTACATTTTGAGGGACAATTACATTGAGAGGAGGTTGGGAAAGTGACGGTCGGGACAGCACATAAACCACCTCGCTCTCTTCTTTCCTTCATCTGCTTCATCTCACACAAAATGACCTCTGTCTCCCTTTTATGATTTTCATTTTATCTCAATTTCCTCGCCCTTGCACCGAGCTGCCTGAACATTTAAATCACATTTGAAGCAAATCCACAAATGCAAAGCCACGAGTGTTAATATACTGCTGTGCTCGCAATGCTTCCGACAAATGAGGCAAACCACAAACGTGCTGAAATTGAAAGTAAAGGCGTAGAGTACGCAGCGGTTAGCACAGGGTTGGGCAAACTTTTTGACTCGTGGGCCGTGTTGAGTTAACAAAATTGTCCGGGGGGGGGGGGGCAACGGAAAATATATTTAACACACACAATATTATAAGTTTATAATTCTATTCTAACATTCTGCATTGAATTAGTTGTCTAATTTATTTGTAAAAGTGTCATACTATCAGCTGTATGTTCTCGTGTCCCTTTTTTCAGGAGCACTTTAAACATCAGACCACATCAAATTACGAAATTGAATTTTACTTTTTTTGTGTTTGTTTTGTTTTTTTTTTTTAATCCAACTTGCAAGTCATGTTGCCAGCTTGTATGTTAAACGTTGAAATACTTTTGAAAGCAACTGGCGGGCCGGATGCAAACACTTGGTGGGCCGCATGTGGCCCCCGGGCCGTAGTTTGCCCACCCCTGGGTTAGCATGTTTTACAGTGAAAGTAAAACATTTATGGCAACATTTTGCCTCGGTGTGCAATGTGCATACATCATACTAATTAGGTGTGTAACGATTCATTCACTACATTAATGCATTGATTTACGTTTCTATGATTCAAGTACATCGATCAGGGTTCTCAAGTTTCCATTCTGGATGACATATATATGGATCCAACATTGTTTAAGAGGTAATCAATCAATTGAGTCAACACTAAGAAATGAAGCAATGGAGGTTATGCCTGGCAGGTTTTATGTGGATGTGTGTATTTTTTTTAAACACTTTTAATGATAAATATGTTACTCAATTTAGTCTGCCTGTCTTGTGGTCAGTTCATTAACTTCATTCAGTGTTCATATTTAACTCATTCATTCATTCATTTTCTACCGCTTTTCCTCACGAGGGTCGCGGGGGTGCTGGGGCCTATCCCAGCTGTCTTCGGGCGAGAGGCGGGGTACACCCTGGACTGGTCGCCAGCCAATCACAGGGCACATATAGACAAACAACCATTCACACTCACCTTTTTAATCAGGCTTTTAACTAATATTGTTAAGCTTTTATTATGTTTTCATCCTTTTAGTCCTATTTTATGTTCTTATTCTTCACCTTTTAACTCCAGTGTTTTGTTTTTATCTTGTTAGTCCTATTTTATGCTCTTAATCTTCAGTTTTTAACTCCAGTGTTATGTTTTATCTTTTAGTCCTATTTTATGCTCTTAATCTTCAGTTTTTAACTCCAGTGTTATGTTTTATCTTTTAGTCCTATTTTATGGTCTTAGTCTTTAGCTCCAACTCCAGTGTTTCCTCAGGGGGGTCCTCCACACTGGGGGCTGTTTGGGTATGCTGAGGGGGTGCCATCCTTGGGTCCCTTCGACACGGCCGGCTGGGGGGTTCCTCCCTTTAATGTGGGGGTCCGCCCGTCTAACGGAGTCGGAGGGCCCGGGTGCTGGTCCTCCGATGGCACGGCCTGCAGCTTCTCCCAGTGTGGACGGCCCCAAAGGTGGCGTTTCCTTGTTCCTCAGTACCATGCCATGTCTCCCTACTGTGGGTGATTGTGTGCTTGCGTGTGTGTGTGTGTGTGTCTAGTATGGAGGGTGGGAAGGAGGGGCTTTCTTTTTTCTTCATTGTTTTCCTTTTAATTGTGGTAATTGTTTTAATTCTGTTAAGCACTTTGTGTTGCATCTCCTTGCAGGAAAAGTGCTCTACAAATAAAGTTGATTTGATTTGATTTGATTCATACCTATGGACAATTTGGAGTCGCCAATTAACCTAGCATGTTTTTTGGAATGTGGGAGGAAACCGGAGTACCCGGAGAAAACCCACGCATGCACGGGGAGAACATGCAAACTCCACACAGAGATGGCCGAGGGTGGAATTGAACCCTGGTCTCCTAGCTGTGAGGTCTGCGCGCTAACCACTCGACCGCCGTGCCGCCCCATATTTAACTCATCTGTGCTTATTTGAAACTGTTTTTAAGAGACATTTGTGTGGACATTATGAAAAGTAAGAACATTTTGTACTCCTGTAGATGAGAGTTCATGGTCCAGTGGCAGTGATGCTTAGAAACGTCATCATCCGACATGGCATGTCCAGGTCAAAAAACACATAAGAATGTTACAAATACAAAAATCTAACACTGTGTGTCCGCACTAGATTAAGAGAGTCCATGGGGACGTTCTTAAAATGCAAAATTTTCATATGATATTAGGTGTATTTTCATTTTCAACTTTAAGCCTTTAAAACTCATGGATCTGAGCTACAGGACAAGATAAAATGTATGAAAGATTTCAATTCATTTTCATATCTATCTGCAGATTTTAAATTGTCCATATGTATGAATGTGTGTGTGAATGATTGTTGAAATGATGATTGAATTATTAAAATTAGTTAATTTTTATCCTCACACTATAGGGCGCGCCGCCTGGAAAAAAAGGTTATTGAATCAATTTAAAGTTACAAAGTCATTACAAAGGGTATTGTTCTAAATGAGCCAATAGCATTGTTGAATCATATTAGCAACCACGAATAATGATATGAATCAATTGTTATTAAAACAAACCGTAACACATTTATTTATTTCATACATTTCAAAACATCCTTGTCACACTGCCTCCTCTATTTCGTTTTGTATCGAAAATTACTTGGTCAACTTGTCTCGTAATGTAACTGTATGCAGGCTTGTTTTACGTCAGGGTTAGCATGAGTGCTATTTTCTTTGAAATGTATTTTTTTTTCTTCTTATTCCATGAAGTCATCATAAAATAGACATGCTGCCTACAATATAAGATTGAAATATTACATACACCCTTCTCAATATGTTGCAGATCACTTACACACATACACAGTACACATACCACGGAATAATAATAATAATAAATATAGCAACTTATGATCAATCCATGGCAATTTCAGACAAAATAATACACAGATGTAAGCCACCCACCCACTCGGAGTACAGATATGAGTTCAGATCATTTAGATGGGTGAACAGATACAGATATAGATAGAAATTTTGTTTTTTGTTAAAAGATACATTAATTGACATTATTTCTTATGGGAAAAATATATTCGGTTAAAGTATGTTTCGGTTAGAGTCGAACCAAGGTTCCACTGTATGTGAAAGTAAAGTATACTTTGGATGCATGGAGGAAATAAAGAAAAATGGACACTCTCTGAGTGTTTTACTTTAATCATATAAAGTGGAGAAAGAAGCCTTGGAGACAAGAACGAACCAGGACAGAATGAGATGAAGCGATAGAAGGACGTGGGTGGATGTTGGAGAAAAGACAATGGTAACGACATTAAAACCGTGCAGCCTCGGGCACTGGCAATATTGCATTTCCTACAGAGAGGAACAACATGAAAACAGTCCCACAAAAGAAAGGGGGGGGGGGGGGGGGGTGCACAGTTGTCATATTCACAGCTGTCATGCAACAATATGGAATCGTGTATGAACACGCAACTTAAAACACGTAAAAACAGAAACACGCATTGAAGACTACTCTACATTTCCACCATGTGATGTTCATTTCAGGTCACCAAGGTACTATTTAGAGCACCCATTCCCCTTAAAGTAACGTATGTGGGCAGGATCATGATATATCTGAGTCAGCTACAAAAATAGAATGACACCAGAAGGAACAACAGAACAAAAAAAATAAGAATAATCATAAAAATAATAATAAGAACACCACCACCGGCTAGCATATGTTACCAAAAGTGGTGTAAAAAAAACATAATGTCTATATGTCTAATAATTAGGAGTAAAACTGCATATTGTTTTGTACGAAAAATACGATTTAATTAGATGCTACGGTTAACATTTGCCTATGCCAACATTCATCTTACCTTGTAAAATAAAAAAGCTAATTCTGTAAAAGTGACATTCTTATAATATTTTTTTTAATGTGTAAAACATCACATCAAATCCCCAAACATGCATTAGAAAAATTAATAAAATAAAAAATCACATGTGAAATGCATTTATTTGAACCAAGAACATCATTTTGCACGGCTTTTGTCCACTTTTTCGTCCTTGTTCCAAATATGAGATTTTTGTTTTGCTGATATGTTGAAAATCCTTCCGGGGTGATGAGCTCGATATATTTGCATCCATTCTCATCTTCAGACGTGGTAAAATATGGAGCATGTGTGAGAACCGTTGGCGGCCCGTCCAGGCTCTCGTGTTGTTGCTTAAAAGATGCGTCGTCAACTGATTGCTCATCTCTAAAATCGGATTCGAGGCTGATTCTTATCGATCGGGGAGGCTGCTAACCGATGCGGCTGTATCTGTCGCGACTCAAACCGGTGCTATCACTTCATCTTCATCAACTCGCTATCATTACCTGACAACAATCGGAATTCATGTGCTTGTGTGTACTTTATGTACTCAAAGCAGGAAGAGGGCAAGATATGATGCTTGATGCACATTTGAATATTGGCTCTCTCTAGTTAGCCATAGAAACCGTTGCAAATAGAACCCTAGTATATACTTGCATATAGTAGCTACATTGTATGATGAACATGAAATTGATCTGTCAACCAATCAGTGGATGGCAGTGCTTCCACTGTAATCCCAAGTATCTTCCTGGGGATAACAAAAATGGTCCACAAATCATGGAGGGAAGAATTAGAGTGGCCAATAAAAAAAACCCAAAATCTCCTTTTGCAACAATTTGAAAGATGCATCTTAAATTTCTTGGACATATCATTCAGAAAGACAAACAACATATGTCGACTGAAGAAATGTAATTATTGATGACGCCATTGCAACATCATTGTGACAATTCTGTCGATCGATTTGACCTGAAGCCATGTACCTTTTTACTCTTGCACAATTAATAATAATAATAATAATGGTAGTAATGGATTTGATTTGCTATAACGCGTCTAAAGATACCCAAAGGACTTCACAGAGTGAATTATTCAGTCACACACCGGTCGTGGTACTCTACATCTGTATCCACAGCCGCCCCGGGGTATGCGTGGCTGCCAGTTCGATCACTCACCTTCATACCCCAGCATGGACATCACTGGAGGCAAGGTGGGTACAGTGCCTTGCCCAAGGACACACTTACATTAAAGACATGAAGACATCTGCAGAAAATCATAGTGTATAATAAATATTTCTGCAAAATTTTATTATTGGCGACATGCTGACAAACAGAAGCTGGCAGGTACCATGAGCCAATCACCGAGTGCACTCACTGAGTGCACTAAGCTGAGAAGAGAGGTTGCTTCCCTGTATTTGATCGTGAAATGTGCAAATGTAAAAAAAAAAATTGCAATTATATATAAAAGCATGCATCTATTCATCCATTTTTTATGCTGCTTGTCCTTATTAGGGTCACTGGGGTATGCTGGAACCTATCCCACAGTGAAAATGTAATGTGATTTTTTATCCTTCCTAACTTGTCCTGACTCACTTCCAAAGTACTGCAAGGTGAATTGTGGTTGCCCAAAGCAAAAAAAAAAAAAAAAAAAAATCCAAACAAGACCGCCGAAAATATGGTACAAGCCCACATGTTGGGTTCGAGCAAACACTTGACTCACCCCTGGCGCTGGCAACCCACGCAATACCACTGAGATGAAGTGAATGTAAAATGTCAGAGTAATTAGTTTCAGCATCCAGCCGGTATTTGTGCATCCGCATATCATCGTTTCACTACTGAACAATTCATACCCATTCAGAGTCAAGTGGAGTCTAACTTGGGGCGAAATGTTAATACACTTTGGCCTAGTTAAACCAGTCAATCACACGGAGCGTATGGAGCACTCACACAGTTACCCAGTGTGAACCAATGAAGGTTATATGGAAGTCAGCCAAGTGATCAGTGATTTTATTATACACAATGAGCACAAAACATTATTATTCTTCAAGCGAACCTTCTCAACAATTGTGTCATTAATGACTGAGTTCCAAATAGGAGAGAAAGTGAGGTGAAGTTAACATGCTTGAACCAACCACTGATAACATTAAACTGACTGAGACGCTATTGAATGCTAGTAAGTTACAATGCAACCAGAAATGATATTGGTCAAAATGTCAATACATTGCAGGCATTTATAGATCCATTGTTGTGTTTCTTATGGTAAAATGTCAGTCAATAATAATAATAATAATAATAATAATGATAATGATAATGATAATGATAATGATAATGATAATGATAATGATAATGATAATGATAATGATAATAATAATAATAATGATGATGATGATGATGATGATGATGATGATGATGATGATGATGATGATGATAATAATAATAATAATAATAATAATAATAATAATAATAATAATAATAATAATAATAGTAATAATAATAATAATAATAATAATAATAATAGGGCGGCACGGTGGACGAGTGGTTAGCGCGTAGACCTCACAGCTAGGAGACCAGGGTTCAATCCCACCCTCGGGCATCTCTGTGTGGAGTTTGCATGTTCTCCCCGTGCATGCGTGGGTTTTCTCCGGGTACTCCGGTTTCCTCCCACATTCCAAAAACATGCTAGGTTAATTGGCGACTCCAAATTGTCCATAGGTATGAATGTGAGTGTGAATGGTTGTTTGTCTATATGTGCCCTGTGATTGGCTGGCGACCAGTCTAGGGTGTACCCCGCCTTACGCCCGAAGACAGCTGGGATAGGCTCCAGCACCCCCCGCGACCCTTGTGAGGAAAAGCGGTAGAAAATGAATGAATGAATAATAATAATAATAATAATAATAATAATAATAATAATAATAATAATAATAATAATAATAATAATAATAATAATAATAATAATAATAATAATAATAATACATTTTATTTGTATAGCACTTTTCAAAATACTCAAAGACACTTTACAGAAGAATGGAATTGAATAAAGCAAGTAAAAAGAATAGAAGACACACCAAAATACAACATTCATTGGTTAATACACAGTTAAAACATAAAGTAAAAGCGGGGCAGACAATGTCCCCAGAATATTTAAGAGGCAATACTGGGGCAACACCCCAATTCTGGCCTCCCTGCATTGGTTGCCTGTTCGTTTTAGGATTGATTTTAAGATTTTATTGTTTGTTTTTAAGGCGTTGAATGGGCTGGCCCCCCAAATACATCTCGGACCTCATCCAAGTTTACTCTCCAGCGCGGTCACTGAGGTCCGAGGGCCAGCTCCAACTTGTGGTGCCTAAGACGAGACTTAAGACCAGGGGGAACCCTGGTCTTAAGTCCTAAAAAGGCCCCCAACATCGAAAGCTTTAAGTCTCGTCTTAAAAGCCACTTTTATTCTCTGGCTTTTAACTCTTTTAGTTCTTCGTTTTTTTTTATTGTAATTGGTTTTATTTTTTATACTTTTATTGCTTTGTTTCTTGTTTTTAATATTTTAATATCTATTTTATTATTTTATTTCTTAAATGATCTTTTAGTTTTGGATTATTACTTTTTAATTTTACTAGTCTGTGCAGCACTTTGGAAACTCTGTTTATAAAATGTGCTATATAAATAAAGTGGATGGGATTGGATTGGGGCTTTTGAAAAAATCTAAGTGCACAGCAAAGTGTCCTTCTCTCACAACTGCATTCTCAGTAGTATTCCTTTTTTTATCAGTAAAAATATATAAAAATATCCATACACAATAGAATATATATTGAAGATAGATGATTATGCACCGAAAAAAAACTGGAAAAAGCAGAGATGCAGATGTTGAGGTTCACATTGGGAGTGACCAGGATGGATAGGATCATGAACGAGTACATTACATCTTAGTGGCCTTGGCGATAAAGTCAGTTATCGGCCAGACTGAGATGGTTGGGACATGTCCAGAGCAAAGATAGTGAATATATTGGTAGAAGGATGCTGCGTTTAAAGCTGCCAGGTGGTAGGGTAGTTGGTGTGAGAGAGTCAGATGTGGAATATTTGCTGTGGCGACCCCTGATGGGAAAAATCATCACCATTAAGTCCATCCAATGGTACCGTACATCATTTGACGGAACCTTCTTTTAATTACACACAGCCTTATGTTCATGTGTTGATTATGTATATATGATTAGCATGACCTTTATCAACTGATTACAATCATCTTTGTGCGTTAGCTGTGTGTGCACTGGGGTGTGCTGCTTTCACCAATCACAGTGCGTGCATGCATAGCCGTATATTTACTTTGTATCTTAAGGAATCTGCAAACAAGCCACATAACCCCCTGGTGTTTGTACCACAATGTTTCCTCAACTCGCATCTGTCGAGACATGTTTGTAGTATCTTTGGCTATTTAGATTCAAGACCACTGGAATGATGAGTAATTTGTTACCGCGGAGACACATGTACATGTACTGCAGGACTGCATCACTGATAGCTGCAAGCTGATATTTTGGGTGGATTTCTTTGGCGAGAAGGCACTCTGGGATATCTGGCACAGTGTTTCTAAGTCCAGTAATCCCTCGTTTAATTGGTTAATTGGTTCCAAACCTGGCCGTGAAGCAGAATATGGTATTTATACATGCAATATTTGTTTGTAGTTAGTGCATAAAAAAACATTTTTTACGACCTTCTAAATATGTTTTTTAACATTATTTGAGCTCTCTAAACCGACTAATTTCTATAGTGACCTTTACGTTCATATTACCAACTATAGTAGAAATTCATTCAATCTCTTTGTCTCAATGGGTATAGGCATGGCCAGTAGCATACACAGTGCAGAAGAGTGCAACGCCATAGCAATTATAAGATTGTAATATATTCTCATATACTTTTAAAGGGGACCTATTATGCTTTTTCCACTTTTCTGACCTATAAATGTAGTTAGAATGTTGTATTTTCTTGTTAAACGATGCCAAAGTTTCAGATAATGAGGTTTGCGTATTTGAAAAATAAGCCCTGAAAGAAGTTTGGGATGGATCAAAACGCTTGGTTTCAAAAGGCGTGGCAAAACAGGCGCTTTGTGATGTCACAGAGGGGCGGACGTCCTTATATGGGTCATAGTTAGGAAGCACTTGCTTGTGACCAATCACAGCGTAACAAAAATTAAAACAGATCGTTTTGGTAGGAAGCACAAATCAAAGGAAGTACAGCTGGAATAGGTGCAGATACTGGAAAATCTAAAAAGTTTCTGTGTAGCTGCTCTATAGGAGACCACAACTCAATACTAAGGGTCGAAAAATAAGCATAATAGATCCCTTTTATATATTATAATATTCTAATATATTATTATATTTAATATAATATTTTGTTAGGGCGGCACGGCGGTCTCGTGGTTAGCGCGCAGACCTCACAGCTAGGAGACCAGGGTTCAATCCCCACCCTCGGCCATCTCTGTGTGGAGTTTGCATGTTCTCCCCGTGCATGCGTGGGTTTTCTTCGGGTACTCCGGTTTCCTCCCACATTCCAAAAACATGCTAGGTTAATTGGCGACTCCAAATTGTCCATAGGTATGAATGTGAGTGTGAATGGTTGTTTGTCTATATGTGCCCTGTGATTGGCTGGCGACCAGTCCAGGGAGTACCCCGCCTCTCGCCCGAAGACAGCTGGGATAGGCTCCAGCACCCCCCGCGACCCTCGTGAGGAATATCTGTGGCAGTGGACCCAATAGCATTTGACTCATTAAGTACCTCATTGAGAATGTCTATATTTTTGATGAGCCTATGAGCAGGGGTATAAACACATTTGCAATAGATGAGGTTTATTAAGCGTATTCCAGGGATCAAGAGCCGATTCCGAAAGCTCTCCATTGGCTTCCTGTCTCATTCCGTGTGAATTTTAAAATCCTGGTGCTCACTTTTAGAGCCTTGCACGGCCAGGCCCCGGTCTACATACGAAACTTGTTGCGTCCCTATACCCCCGCTCGGAGGCTGAGATCGTTAGATCAAAATTTACTCATGGTCCCTCGTAGTCGTTTTAGGACCCGAGGAGACCTATCTTTTCAGGTTGTTGCGCCGAGGCTCTGGAATGACCTTCCACCCTCCCTACGTTCGCTTGACTCTGTCGATGCATTTAAGAGTAACCTTAAAACTCACTTGTTTTTGCAGGCATACCCAGCTCAGTAGATTTAGGGTACTATGACCATCATATATTTATGTCTATTTTATTGTATACTGTTTTTATGTACTGTTTTATGTCTATTTTTATTGTACATTGTTTTATTGTATTTTTTTTTATGTGTATTTTAACTCTGTGTTTTGCCTTTTGTGAAACACTTAGTGACTTCTGTCTGAGAAAGGTGCTATATAAATAAAACTTACTTACTTACTAGGTACTGTGAAGAGTAACTACAACTTGCTATAGAGAACTGATTAGAGAGCGACACAGGCGAATTGGACTGAGTCAGCTAATCGATACCCGCCGGTACACTTCATCATTTTTTTTGTCACGACGTACAACACTTTACATTGATCCTTGCTTTTATGCCCTACCATCTGCCATTGAGATGTTCACTGGCTTCCTTTTTTTCCATATATGGGCAAAGGGACATAAAACAGTTGTACTTGTCACGTTTTCACTGGGAGAAGAAAACTAAATCTTTATTATGGCAGGAAATTTAGGCATGTCTCGTATCTATTGTCGAATATGAGTCATTAGATTTTTCCAATGTCAACTAATAGTTGATTTTTTCTTCTTCAGAGCAGTACAGCGAGTCCCGACAAATAAATAGATCTAATTTGCTATTTTTTCGATTTCAAATAAAAAGGTTAAGACACTCACATAAACAATTAAACAGGTGTACAACAGGGCAGAGAATAACATTGCTAGCTTATTCAGCTATGATGAATCAATAAGCCATTTTTATAGCATTATCATGAAGCACTAATGCTAAATGTTTCATGGACAAAATAATACCAAAATAGTCAGCAGCATAAAAATGGTTGGATAGCACTGCAATGCTGCCTCTGTCCACTAGTGGGTGCCAAGTGAGCCCAGAGGGAGGCTGACGTCATTGCAGCGCCCCAAAGAATGCGTGGCTCAGACGCAATGCATTTTGGAAATATTTTAAAACTTGTATTGTTACTTGTTTGTATATTTCTCAGATATACCTCAGTGTGATGAGTTTAGTGTAAAGTGTATGACTGATATATTGTTATATATAATGACCTCCTGTCATTTCCAGCATGCTGTAAGTGTACCGATAGCTTGTGATTGGCTCCAGCCAAAGAAAGAGCGAGTTTCCTCACTGATTTGCGAGCGGCACAGTGTTCAAACAAATAGTAAAGGGAATGTCACAAGGTTAGAATTTGGCTATAAATTAGTTGCACCAGTGTTCAACCAGAAGTGGCTTGTACGCCAGAATTTACGGTAATTTAAAATAATGTAAAGTTGCAACCTGCAAAACTGCAGCATGTACTATGTACCGTGTAAATAAATGGGCCTACATGCAGTTGATGTTTGCTAAATACAAGGATGAAGAGTCTTGAACCAGTCATGATGTGCTATACATATCACTATATTGACACTTACTATGGTACCCAATATGTCACTCCTACTTTGGTACAAGGTGCATTATTTAAAAACGAAAAAAAAAAAAAAAAACTGTATTATGGAAAGCAGGAAGTGAACAAATGTAACAGTTACTGATTGTAAAAGTACCAGATGGAGGGGTAGGATTTAATAAGCTTTGCTTCTTCCTACTCCTTTCGGACATGTGGAACTGTGAACTGATTATGGGATGCATTCAATTGTAATCTGATGCATGTTCAAATGAAATAAAACCATTACCATTACCAAGAATAAATTACGTGTTTATTTTATTTACAGTTAAGTTTCGATTTTATTTGGTGCGCCGCTGAGATTTGCTACGTGCTGAGGACACCGGAGCAGTGAGGGAACATTCTTCCACAGCATCCGTCAGAATATTACAATTTTGATCATATATGATTTGACGGAGAGATTAACAATTAAATAAGACTCTTCCGAATCAAATCGTTGAATATTCGACGGACTATTTTAAGACCCCCCTACTTGTAACACACACTCCTAATGATTCTGTGACACATAGTAGTCGTTGTTATTCTACACGCTGCGTTGCACACCTGCGACGCCGCATACCGCTACTCTTTAAAGAGCCGCAAAAGATGTTGAATTCTCCCCGAGAGAAGCTCTCCATCTGGTTTCACACTGCTGAGGGATGTGTGGTGAACAACACTGTAACGGAGGTGTTAATGTTCCATGTCATGCTCAGAGCTTCTCCATGGGAGCTTGGAATGAGCGAGACACACACACACACACACACTGACAAAACTTCATGTACGACAACAGAGTTGTGAGCATAGCCAGCTGAGGCAGAATCTAATAGCCTCTCAGAGGAAGAAGCGGTGTGTTGGCGTGATTAATTATGGTTAATTCACCATCCAAGCCACAAAGCATGAAGAGAAGGTATCAGCGAGCGGGGGAGGGGGGGGGGGGTCACTTTTGCAGCTTGGTGCACTTAAACCATTCTAGAAGAAAAAAATTAAGTGCATAAAATGTGACTTCATGAGCTTCTCACCCAGCCCCCGCCCCCCCCCCCCCCCCCCCCCCCGATGTAGGAGACTCATTTCACGCTTCAGGGTCAGCTATCTCACTCTTCATAGACCTGAGATTCCAACCACAGGTAAGGGTTAGAACAGGGGTGGGACTATATAGCAGACTATATATTTTACACGTAACAGTCCACCTGGTATTATTGTATCTGTAAAATTGTCATGCAATCTGCTATTATTATTTATTATTTTATATTTATATTTAAATATTTTAAAAATAATAAAATATTATAATAATTAAAATAAAATTAAAATCATAATTATTATATTATTATTATGTAAAATATGCAAATATAACAATATTATTATATATAATTAATATAATAATTAGCATTAATATAATAAATATAATAATCATAATAGTTATAATAATATAATAATTATTATTTTAATTTTTATTATTATTAAGTGCTTGTGTCTCTTTTTTCAGGAGCACTTTGTAAACAACAGACCATGTCAAACAACGAAATTGATACAACCATCAAAAGGTTGGCTCAGGCCATGATGCCAGGTTGTATGTTGACTTTAAATTAAATACTTTGGAAAGATTGGGCGGGCCGTATTCAAACACTTGGCGGGCCGGATGTGGCCCCCGGGCCGTAGTTTGCCCACCCCTGGGTTAGAACATGAGTGGAACAGAACGGTTGATGCTACAAGTCATGCATCTGTCCAGCTCACATATTATATCGATTATTTTATCATACACATAGCATGGTGGCGATGACCCCAGGATGCGGAGACGAGAATCAATACGGACACACACACACACACACACACACACAAGGGCGTGACATATATTATATTATTGATAATATGGTATTACTTTTTTACAATTTCATTGTAGGGATCCACAATTTTTGCACATCTGTTGACTTGGGAGTATGATACCTTACAAAGAGAAACAACTTTTTTGCTGATCATAAAATCATTCGTTCCGAATCACATATCACGTTTAACTGCTTTAAGGTCAATATAATGTCGAAATGAGACTATAAAAAGTTGAATTGATGCCTACTGTCAATGTCAGTGGAGGGGATTGCATGTAATACATAAATAATATATATTAAAAAAAACATAAAGAATAGTAGAACAGTTGATGCAATACTATGAAGATTCTCTGCAAGTTATTCACATTACTTTTTGGATCTTCAATTCCATACAACTCCATGAACTGACATATAATACACTGTATAAAGTTACATTATTATAGCTGTCACTACAGTAGCATAGCCGTTCCTTGCATTGGCGCACCTTGCAGTTGAGGGGGTTAAAGTGAGTCAAGTCAGCAAAAAAGTGTCAGCTATTTAGTTTGTCGGCCTTTGTCACCAGTGGAAAATGAAAAAAACAGTAAAAACAGATAACATCATTGGATCCGGAACTAATCCATGTGCTACTTTTTTGCAAATCTTGATACAAATTGTACAAATTGGGTTCCAAAGGTGGGCTGTATGCCCTCTGAACAGGTTGTACACACACAGGAAATACATTATACTCACTAAGCAATTTGTCTGAAGTGAGGTTCGGTTTGTTTTTGTTTTTTGGAGGTGCACATGACGCTTTGGAGGGAAGGTCTGGGCTCGAATTTTCTAGACCAGGCGCGGCGCCCCTGCCTTGTGCCACACCTACGCCACACACACTTTGCAAATTTTCACAAAATTTTCACAAAAAAAGTGCAAAAAGTCTGGCGCACCCACGCCTCCATTCCTCCCAACGCAAACGCAAGTGGCAAAAAAGGAGAAGAAAAAGCACGAGAGGGTTTAACATATCCGAGTGTAATCTTAACCAATCAAATGAACGCCTCTCATTGCCGTTGTCGTTTAAATGTGACGGAACTGGACTGCGCATCAGAGGCTACCGTGCGCCTCATTCACCACATACGCCACCTGGTCCTTACAGTTACATAAAAAACACATCATCACGCTAATCCAAGCATTTTACTTGTTTTCCACCAGTATTCCTGCTCTTCATCGCCAAATACGAGAACCTTTGATGGAAAAAATGAGCAGTAAAGAAATATATCCTACAACCAACTTTATATTATATTAATCCTTGTTTTTAGTGGTTAATTATTAATTGTCTAATGCAGGGGTGGGCAAACTTTTTGACTCGCGGGCCGCATTGATTTAATAAAATTGACGGGGGGGGCAGACTGTATAGTATTTTACACGTGACAGTCCATTTGTACACGTATATTTTTACACATATTCTACACGTAAAAGTGTCATGTAGTCTGCTATATGTGCACTTTGAGATCATTTATTTGATGTAAAGTGCATTATAAATTTATTGTGATTATTATTGTTATCATTATTATTATATTAATAATGATAAATATAAATTATATTAATAATTTGTATTCATCATTTTATTAATAATGATATTTTTATTTTTATTTTTATTTTTACGACCAGTCCAGGTGTACCCTGCCCCAAGATAGCTGGGATAGGCTCCAGCACCCCCGCGACCCTCGTGAGGATAAGTGGTAGAAAATTAATGAATTATTATTATTATTATTATCATTATTATTATTATTATTATTATTATTATTATTATTATTACAACCAGTCCAGGGTGTACCCCGCCTCTCGCCCCAAGACAGCTGGGATAGGCTCAGCACCCCCGCGACCCTTGTGAGGATAAGCGGTAAAAATGAATGAATTATTATTATTAGTATTATTACTATTATTATTATTATTATTATTATGTGCTTGTGTCCCTTTTTTCAGGAGCATTTTGTAAACAACAGACCACACCAAATAACGAAATTGATAAAACAGCTACTTCAACCATCAAAAGGTTGGCTCAAGCCATGATGCCAGGTTGTATGTTGAGTTTAAATGAAATATTTTGGAAAGAACAGGCGGGCCATATTCAAATACTTGGCGGGCCGGATGTGGCCCCCGGGCCGTAGTTTGCCCACCCCTGGTCTAATGGGTCACTTTTTAGGAACATTTTCATCATTTGTGTATAAAACTCCACAAAAAATTATCAGAGCACTTAGGGGAAAAAAAAACACATGACAAGTTTCCACCAGGTTCTACGAAATATCAAAGACTGATCCATGAAATGTAGGATTATTATTTTGGTGTGAATCACAAAACGCGGGGAAGTAGGTCTGCACTCTCTCTAGTTGACACTCTAAGTAGGTCTGTGCTGGCTGCAACATGTTTTGCATTCATGTACTAGTGTAGGCTTAAAGTGCTTTGATGATATGCGAAATATCTTTGGTGCACAAGACACTCCTGATCAAAATTTTAAGGCCAGAAGAAAAAAATCGCAAGAATATTCATTTTTTCATGATTTGATCTTATTAAAGTTATTCTAATTTAACCATTGTTCAAAAAAACCCTGAAATGAAAATAAAATGTTAAAAAACAAAACAACTTGTAATAAGTAGCTGCACCATTCTTGTTAATGTTTCCAGGTTGCTAGTTCAAAAGTTCCTCCAGATGGTGTAGATTCACTGTCTGGAACTGATGTCCGTTTTTCCAAACTTCCATTTCTATTGGACTTAGATCAGGGAAAAACTCTTGAGGGTAGAAAAGAGTGCATCTTGTTATCAGCCTGCCAGGAATTAGGACACTGACAAAAATCTCCACCCTAATTTTATGCTTCCAATTACCATGTTCCTCCTCATTTCCTTAATAATGCGCTCTGAAATTTACTTTGCATAAGTAATTATGTTAATGTGTAGCCAGTGACAAACTAGTCTGTTTGGCAACATATCATTCAAGTGCTCAAACAAAGAATTTCACGCGTTGGTGACGCTGAGTCTTGTTGTGTTATTAATACACTGAGTGAGTCCATCTGAGTCTGGAACATGTCTTTATTAACAAAACGTGGCCGTTAGCTAGCCTCAACTCCCAACTATACCAGTCACGGTTCCATAGGTCCGTCAACCCTCTATGACAGGGGTGGGCAAACTTTTTGACTGGCGGGCCGCATTGATTTAACAAAATTGACGGGGGGGGCCAGACTTGATATTTTACAAGTAACAGTCCAGCTGGAATTATTGTATCTGTAAAAGTGTCATGCAATCTGCTTTATGGGCACTTTGAGATCATGTATTTGATGTAAAGTGTGTTATAAATGTATCATAATAAATGTATTATTATTTATATTATTATTATTTATTATTATTAATTGTATTATTATTATTATTATATGCTTGTGTCCCTTTTTTCAGAAGCACTTTGTAAACAACAGACCACATCAAATAACGAAATTATTAAATCTGTAAAAGTGTTATGCAATCTGCTATATGTGCACTTTTAAGATTATTTATTTGATGTAAAGTACGTTATAAATTTATAATAATTAGAATAAATGTATTATTATTTGATATTATTTGTTATTATTTTATATTATTTTTATTATGACGATGATGTAAAGTGCGTTATAAATTTATAATAAGAAGAATACATTTAGTATTATTTTATATTATTTATTATTATTTTATATTATTATTACTTGTTATTATTATTATTATTATGTGCCTGTGTCCCTTTTTTCAGGAGCACTTAGTAAACAACAGACCGCATCAAATAACGAAATTATTGTATCTGTAAAAGTGTCATGCAATCTGCTATATGTGCACTTTCAGATCATTTATTTGATGTAAAGTGCATTATAAATTTATAATAATAAGAATAAATGTATTATTTAATATTATTATTATTATTATTATTATTATTATGTGCTTGTGTCCCTTTTTTCACATAATATATTTTACCATGACTATATACGTATGTCCCGGATTGACTGGTGACCACTTGAAGGCGTCTCTCTCCCAAGGTCAGCTGGGATAGTCTCTAGCTCACGCGTGACACTAATGAAAACCTGACATGTATTACATTGTGTTCCTGCAACTTTCCAACCCAATTACCGGTATATTCTGCACAATGTCGCTTATCATTAATAAATGCTAGAAAGAACGATTTATTTTACGACACGTCTTGTGAATGAGCCTGTGCTGGACTTTGCCTTGTGAATTATTTATGTTTGTTTTTTTTTTGTAAACGGCTGTTAATGAGTTCCAAAATTCTGAGACATATGTTTTGAGGACTGATTAATTTTTTTATCTACCTAGTCTTCTTGCTAATGAGTAGTTTGCATCTTCTGGTGGAGCCATTGTACTTCCGGTTCATGAAGTCTGTACCGCTTATCCTCACCAGGGTCACGGGCATGCTGGAGCCTATCCCAGCTGTCTTCGGGTGAGAGGCGGGGTACACCCTGGACTGGTCGCCAGCCAATCACAGGGCACATCTAGACAAACAACCATTCACACTCTCATTCTTTGTGAGTCGGCAATTAACCTAGCATGTTTTTTTTTTTTTTTTTTGGCAAACTTCACACAGAGATTCCCGAGCGCGGAATCAATCTCATGTCTCCTAGCTGTGTGGCCCACGTGCTAACCACTCGTACACTGTCCTTGTAATCCAAATAGTTTAATTCCCATTTGGATTAATAGTTTAAAAAGGAACAAATATGTCCTCTTCAAAAACCATAATAATTTATTTCATATCTCCTAATCAAAATAATGCAATATTTACAGTACCACAGGATCAATACGGTTATTACGGTTATTATGAATTTATACTATTATGCTCCAATTTGAAAGTGAATTGTTGAATAGAGAAACACAGCTACTGTTCGTGTGATCAGCGCTAATCATCCATCCATTAGTGAGACAGTTGGTCCAAACTGGCAGCGTTTCGACAACTCCAGCACTGGTCACAGGAAGAACGTGTTGAAACGTGACACTCCAGACTTAGTCCGACACCAGTCGGCTTAGGAGCGGCATTATGATCAACACACCAGATTGACTTGAGGTTTGTGAAAAATTACCATCTGTGATATGTCACTCAGTGGTCACATACTGACAAAGAAAGACAGATGAACTGATACCGAAATCAAACACGAGGCAAGGCAACAGACGAGAGTGATTGATTAGCCGTGAAAATTGATCATCTGTGATGCGTTGCCAATGAAAGCAAGAACAGAGAGATAAATACAACCAATGAGATTTTAAACAAGCCTGGAGATGATAATGCAGGGGTCACCGACCTTTTTGAGGCCGAGGGCTACTTTGTGAACACGGATAGTATGAAGGTACTACATGAAAAAAAAAAAAAAACTGCATGGATCACTTTTTAGTAATCAGAACAAAAGGAATAGTAGTAGTACAGTAAACCTCGGATATATCGGACTCGGATATATCGGAAATTCGCTCACAACGGACAGATAAAAAAGAACCGATTTTTCTGTAATGCATTTCCAATAAAAATTCATTGCATATATCGGATTTTTTATAACAGATTTCGCCTATTTCGGACAAAATCTCCAGTCCCGTTCCAATGCATTTCCATGAAATTTCCCTCGCATATATCGGATGGCCGCATCGTGGCGCTCCGATTCGCCGAATCGTGACAGGCCGCTATACGACGTCATTTGCAGCGTTTGCAGCGTTGCCTGCGCGTCCAGGTACATTGGAAACATAGTCAAGGAAGTGCCTTTTTATAACGGATAAAATCCCATTTACGCATATACCGGATATAAATCCGATATATGCGTAAAACGGACATTTTCCGGTATACGCATATAACGGATTTCGCTTATATCGGACAAAACCAGTGGGAACAATTGAATCCGATATATCCGAGGTTTACTGTAACACTATGTGAAGCGACTGCTCACATATCAATGTTAATTATTTTCCACAATAATGGTAACAAAAACATATTTTTTAACAAGAAACATTTATTTATGTGCTCACATATTTGAAAGTCAGACACCTTTCCGTGATTTTTTTCACCTACCTAGTGAAAAAATTCCTTTGTTTGTCCAAAGCTGCCTTTAACAAACGGGCCTTTTTCCATCCTTAATGCGCTGCCGGGTGGGTAGCTCGCATTTTGTGACAAGTTTTGAAGTGTCTCTCCACATTGTGCCGCTTTGGTATTGCAACAGTCGTCCCGCAAATAAGACACATGCATTTTTCTTCAAAATACGTAAAGAAAAATTCTTCCTCCCAATCACTGTGGAAAATGTAAGTCCTTTTTCGTTTTTCTGCCATGTTTTTGGGGACTAAACTGCACGAGTAAGCTAACTCCTCATCACCGCTGCACTATATCGGAAAAGCGGTGAGCGGACGCGTGCGCACACATGAACTTTGACTTGAGGTAAGAGTTCGCTATAAAATATTTTTGTTTAAATTTTTTATGGTATAAGACATAAAAAAACATTTAAAAAATACATTAATGTAAGCAATTCTGATTCAAAATTTAAAGCACAAAATTCATTCATTCATTTTCTACCGCTTTTTCCTCACGAGGGTCGCGGGGGGTGCTGGAGCCTATCCCAGCTGTCTTCAGGCGAGAGGCGGGGTACACCCTGGACTGGTGGCCAGCCAATCACAGGGCACATATAGACAAACAACCATTCACACTCACATTCATACCTATGGATAATTTGGAGTCGCTAATTAACCTAGCATGTTTTTGGAATGTGGGAGGAAACCGGAGTACTCGTAGAAAACCCACGCATGCACGGGGAGGACATGCAAACTCCACACAGAGATGGCCGAGGGTGGAATTGAACCCTGGTCTGCGCGCTAACCACTCGACCGCCGTGCTGCCTAAAGCACAAAATAACAATGATAATTTGCGACCAGTGCGACCATTTTTAGAAGATGCCTCACGGGCGCCTTAAGTGGTCCACGTGGGCGCATGGGCGCCCGCGGGCACAGTGTTGGTGACCCATGTGACAATGGAACTGAGTAGAAGGTAGATGATCCTGTGAATCATAAAGATAAATGTGAAACTACAAAAATACAATTCAGGGCTTTCAGCTGCATATTACCTTAGCTTGGAGGAAAGTGTGAGCTGGTTAAGTAAAACACTCCAGTATGAGCCCTTCTGGATCCAATTGAACACGGAACCGCACTGTAATGCACCATCAGCACTGACGCCTGCCTAACTCCAACCAAGCCTCCTCTACAATATCTTGATGCCGGTCGATATATCATTTCAAGAGGGACGCCGAAGTGAGCACCGTGAAGCACAAAAGGGACCAGACAGGAAGGAATTCAGAATAGGGAATGAAAGTACGTTTGGAGTAAATTGAACAGTCGAGACCGAAGTAGAAATTGTAAGAGAAGCAGTCTGGTTGGTTGGTTGGTTGGTCGGTCGGTCGCTTGGCTACAATTGAAAAGATATTTTTACTTTCCAGTTCATTTGCAACAGGGGTGAGAGAAAAGGGTTGATGGTTTAGGAATTGGATTGGGAATTCTATTCCATTAAGGGGAGCTCCAAGGGCTCCATCGGTTAACACTATGACCTCGCAGCAATTTGCTCGTAGGTTCCGTCCTGTGTGCTTTTGTCCGTTTGCTATGGATACTCCCGCAGTTCATAAACATCAGAATTTTGTATTCCAGAATATTTGAATCGGAAACTGTTCTGCCAAAATCTTTTTATAATCTACATTTTCAAAAACATGCTACATAAATAAACCTTGACTTATGTCAGTTGGCCCCCGATATGACTATTGGTCTGTGAAGAAAAAGGTCGTCTAAGGTGGAATAGTCTAAGGCCAGATGGTCCTAACTGCCTTGATAGAGATTAAATTGGACCAGTTTAGTTGCTGTGCCATTTGGCAGTCATACGCATGATCAGAAACAATTCTAATCAATAATGATCGCTCGATCATTTATCAATTTATTTATATTGTGATACTAGTGCTGTCTGAGGACATCCATCAATGCCAATATCGGACTCAATTACTCAATTTTCATTCATACTGAAAGAGATGTGGTGTAATGTAATGTAATTCTACCATGTGACAGCCATTTGTGGGTTTTAAATTTAAATTTATGTATTTATTTATTACTGAATGTATTTGAATAACTTAAACGTGAGAATCTAGTACTTGACTTGCTTTACCTACAAGGCATTGCGCTCGCTAGCGTAACAATCCAATGATTCTTGAATGGGACCTATTTTGCTCATTTTCTGTTGCGGACTCCTATAGAGCAGCTACACACAATAATCAGCACAGATAGCTTTCTAGATCTTCCAGATCCTGCACCTATTTCTGCTGTATTTAAATTGATTTCCTGTTTCTGACCCAAATTTTCTGTTTAATTTACTCCTCCCCCGAACCTCCTCCTGGTACACCCTTTTTGCTGTGATTGGTCACACACCCAAGCGCTCCTGAGGACTTCCAGCTAAGTAGCTCCGTGTTTATGAATTGATTTCATTGCTGAATGTATTTGAATAACTTGAACGTGAGAATCAGCGCCACTATTTAGGTCCAGTTATTACCCGACGAGACATATTTGCACCCCCGCTCCAACAGCATGTTGTTGCCACTGCCCACATTTTTACCAGCGTACCAGGACTTGACTTGCTTTACCCACAAAGCATTGCGCTCACCAGCGTAACAATCCAGTGATTCTTGAATGGGATCTATTATGCTCATTTGCTGTTGTGGACTCCTATAGAGCAGCTACACACAATAACCAGCACAGAGAGCTTTCTTGATCTTCGAGATCCTGCACCTATTTCTGCTGTTTTTAAATTGACTTCCTGTTTCCGACTCAAATGGTCTGTTTAATTTACTCCTCCTGGTACAGCCTCTTTGCTGTGATTGGTCACACACCCAAGCGCTCCCGAGGACTTCCAGCTAAGTAGCTCCGTGTTTACGAATTGATTTCAATGCATGAAACAACACTATAATTTGTTGTGGGACATGAAGAAATAAACATAAAAAGCATCAATCAAGAAACCACTTTATATTCAATACTGTTCAATTTCAATTCTACAATACATAAATGTAAACAGTGAACACTTTTAGGTCATGATAGTTGTCTTGGAGTTTTCTTTTTCAAAAATCATTGCATCAACATCATAAACAGTGTACTTTTTCTGGAAGGACTTCTTATTGAAAGGTCTTTTTTCATTATTTGAACCATTTTTTTTTACTGAAGGCATTACATTTCTGGCTAAGAAGGCTCGTTAATTCCTCAAGTTCATTACAAGTTACATTACCTAACCTCACACTTACTTATCCAAGCAATTTACCCATGCATTTTGAACTAACCTACACCTAAAAATCCCTCGACTGTAGCGTCCCCATACTAACACGGACACTTTTGCAAAAGTGAAACAGATGTTGTGTGACCACTTGTCTGAACCAAAGCACGGCCATCTTGTAGTGTGAAGGTTATTGGATCGACCCTTGCCTCCCACCGGCATTGTACTGAAGTGTCCTTGAGTGTGACTCGGAGGCACTAATTGCTCAACAGTGTGGGTGAAAAGCTGTACTGCAAAAATGTCTTCAACAAATAGTGGTACAGTATCTGAAAATATAATATAAAGCACATTGAATGTACTTTCGTAAAATGGTGATGTGTTTATAGCAGTTTACACTCATTTTGCCTCCCGTAAATGTGATTTACTGTAGATGGCACACCTGAAAACTAGTTTGCACCACTTATATACACAAAAGTCGAGTGATGTTCACGTCTAATTCTCGGCATAGTATGAGTGTTGCACATTCTTCCCGCATGGGTAGCCATTGTAACAACCACTTCCCGTATTCATGAAGCAGTCGTGATATTATTTGGTCCTGCTTTGTTCCACGTCTCACCATGCAACAGCAGGCATCACCCCAAGCTTCATTTATTCCTGTATTTCCAAGGGACAAACAAGATGCTGAACTCCAGAGAAGAAGCTCTCGTTGCAGAAACGAAAAAGGTAAGTCTATATTATCTTGCAGGCATGAACTAGAAAAAAGAAAACACAGACTGTGTGGGAGTGGGAATTGCTGACTAGAAGACATTGTTTTGGACATTGAACATTTATGAACAGAACTTCACAAGGAAGATCCAAGAGGCTACAAAAAAGATCCCAAGAGGCTACAGAAATTGCTTCCCCATCCAAGAGGTGGTGGAAATGTTAATCCATTGATGTGAATGAGACATGCATCCATACTATTTGCCTCCATTGTTTAGGCTGCAGTGCATTCATGTTGTGTTCATGACTATGCACACGTTCATCCATTTTCTGTACCGCTTATCCTCACTCGGGTCCCAGATTTCTTTGGGTAAGATGTGTACACCCTGGAGTGGTCGGCAGCCAATCACAGGGCACATATAGACAAACAACCATTCACACTCACATTCATACCTATGGACAATTTGGAGTCGGCATTGAATCTAACATGCATGTTGTGTGGCCTACGCGCTAACCACTCTAACCTGTGTTCATAACTAGTTCACAGCAATTCTGAAACACATTTTTAACATTTCAAAATGTTCTTTGTGCACTGGTATGCAGCCCCACACAGTTTACGCATTGGCATGCAAAATGGAATACCACAGCTGGGAAAAAAAATGCGTGCAAGTGTAAACGAGGCGTTAGAATGAGTGCTCCATGAGTCACCTGACATGGACTGCAGCTTCCCTGTGGCTCAGAACAGGAAGTGCTATGGATCCCCCTCCAGCTTTACCAACATACTTTCACAAACCTCCACTGATATCTGAAAAATTCACTCTAAACCTCACATTCATCATTCGTCTGGTCCGCTTCGGTGCACGGTCGGGGTTTGAACCACAGTCCACGGAATGGTCGAGTCGAGAGTGCTAGACATTGAACTCAAAGCCAGACCTGTTAACTTGATGCCCATCACGACTCCTAAGGCATCAGAGACTGGGATTGAGCAACGTAGCATAGCAACATTAGCTGGCATTTATTACAAATGCCATTTTTTTTCTTTATGGGAAGTTATGCAAGTCCTTTAAACCACAAGTGTAAATGCAAATATGCTACATGATCAGGAAGAAGAAAAGTCCTGTGTGTGTCCTGCATCCATAGAAAAGTGGAGCAAGAAGTTTGTAAAAACAAGACAAAGATGGAAGCTCCGTGAGATGCTCTACGTGTGCGGTGAAGCATGTGAAGCAAATGCTGATGTCTCCCTGATAGAAGTGCTGAACCATTTCCAGCACGTATACTTGCGTTATGTCGTTATGTGACTTCACAATAAATGAACTCGAATTGTACGCTAATCTCCGCTGTGATCGAACGTGCATTTGTTCACGCCTGTTGACAAATGGTAAATTATTCAGACACTGCCTTTTGTTGCCGGTTCTCTCAGATCCTTTCCGCTCTTCCATGCTGCATCTGCTTTTGAATGATCGCTCAGTCTTGTTCCTTCTCGTAGATGTTTGTGACAGGTATTTCACTAGGTTGGAAACTCCGACTATGCCTTTATTCCAGTCACACACGACAGGAAACATATTCTTTCCAAAGGAAAACAGGTCAAATGAATCTTATTTTAGTTTGGAAACTCTTTGCAGATTGTCTGAAATCTTTTCAAAGTGTGAGCAGTGGATAGGGAGTGAATGTGCTCGCTGAATTTAATGCAGTCTTTACTTCAGAATGACATTAGCAAAAAAAAAAGAAAGAATGGATTGAGTAAGGAAATCAAACAATGCACAACAATGAGCCAATTCAAGAAACAATACAAGCAGTTGATGTTTGCTAAATACAAGGATGTCATTGGATGCTCATATCACCTCGTATTTTGGTATGAGACAAAAATTTAATGAAAAATAATTTAAAAATTTAAAAATTTAAAAATTTAAAAATTTAAAAATTTAAAAATTTAAAAATTTAAAAATTTAAAAATTTAAAAATTTAAAAATTTAAAAACCTTGTATTTTGGTATGAGACAAAAATTTAATGAAAAATAATTTTAAATTTAAAAATTTAAAAATTTAAAAATTTAAAAATTTAAAAATTTAAAAATTTAAAAATTTAAAAATTTAAAACCTCGTATTTTGGTATGAGACAAAAATTTAATGAAAAATAATTTTACATTTAAAAATTTTAAAAATTTAAAAATTTAAAATTTAAAATTTAAAATTTAAAATTTAAAATTTAAAATTTAAAATTTAAAATTTAAAATTTAAAATTTTAAAATTTTAAAAATTTAAAATTTTACTTGACAAAAAATTGAAAAAATAAATAAAATGAAAAAAATAAAAAATAATTAAAAAAATATATTAGGAAAGCAGGAAGTGAACAAATGTAACAGTTACTGATTGTAAAAGTACCAGATGTAGGGGTAGGATTTAATAAGCTTTGCTTCTTCCTACTCCTTTTGGACATGTGGAACTGGGAACTGATAATGGGATGCACTCAATTGTAATCTGATGCATGTTCAAATGAAATGAAACCATTACCATTACCATTACCATTACCATTATCATTACCATTACCATTACCATTACCATTACCATTACCATTACATTACAGCCTCTCTGACCATGATCGTCAAGCAACGAGTGGAGGAGATATGCTTTCTGAGTTCCCGTGTGTGGACTATGAAGCAGTGTTTATGTACGTTATGTTTATGTTTGTTTGCTTGGCTTGTCTGGTCTCTGTGCTCTGTGTGATAGGAGGAGAATTTGGAATTACAGACAAGAGAGTCGTGGGCAGTAGGAAAATCAAATCATTTGAGACTCTCCCAGTCTGAGAATGTAATCTGGAATGTATTCCTCTGTGCTCCACTTTCATTTAGTTTGTTGGTCATGTGGAGTGGTTTGACAGTGTACTAGCGGTTAGTAACTGTCAGCGGTGACTCAGTGGGGAATTTTGCATTCAGAATGGCTTTCATTACAGCGCCATCGCAGGAGCAAACAGTGTGATTTACAATATCATTCTTGTTGAAAAGTAGAAAATGTTCTTGCTGTCTTTTCTTGATTAAGCAAGCGACTCCGAGGGGTTGGGTACAAAATGGAAATCATTTGTGTCTTCCTATGTGATATTTCACCATGTGTAGATGCTACTGTATCTCTTAGTAGAAACATTAACATTTGACTCCCTGATGTACATATTTTGGTGCGGTTGCTTGTAGATCGGCATTCAAAGTACTTTACGTGAAGTCCAATTAATAATTAGTGTGGGTTATTGTTTGTGTTATTTGATACCGGTGCCAAATCGGTACATTTAAATCGGTGCCGGTGCTTAAACATTGGCGGAAAAAAGGAAAAAAAACAATGCCTTTGTATTTTTTTGGAACTGTGTAATTCAAATATTTCAATAATATAAATTAACTGATACATAAGTATGTAAGTCATAACTTTACAAATTTGAAATAAAATTCACAGCAACATCAGCAGCAGTACAAAACAGGGGAATGTGTTGGACCTGCTTGCGTTGTAATTTGCTGTTCATGAATGCACCATTATCCGCCATGACTAGTAGATAATGGGAAAGTTTTGTGTTGTTCCTGTGGATGTGGACCAATGTAGAAACGTGTATTTGGCAGAATTGAACATTGCTGTCTAAAAAGATTTCCTAGGAGCCATAGTTAACAAGCGTAAACATAGGGAAGCAGAGCTGTGGGGCGGGCAGTCCTACAGCGTATCTGGCCTGCAGCGTATGCCCATACGTCACAAGCAGCCGGTGCGTTCAGAGTCATTCTAAAATTCTTTCATGGCTCACTCCCAAATGTGCAAACTTCATTATCTGAAACTTTGGCAACACGAGAACAACATTTATAGGTTAGGACTTTGGCGTCAAAATAGGTACCTTCCATTGATGTCCATTGTTGGCTAGCTCAAACTAACTTGTTTTCTCTTGCTAGAATGCACAGAGAAGGCAAATAAATATGTGTTCATGTTTCATATACGGACTGTGATTGACGGGCAAAATCCCCCCAAAAGTGCGGTTTTCCTTTAAGGTAGCCATGGTTGTGCGAGTCAGAGATTGATGATGCAAATCTAGACGGCCTGGAAAACAATTACAGTAAACCTTGGATATATCGGATTCAATTGTTCCCACTGGTTTTGTCCGATATAAGCGAAATCCGTTATATGCGTATACCGGAAAATGTCCGTTTTACGCATATATCGGATTTATATCCGGTATATGCGTAAATCGGATTTTATCCGTTATAAAAAGGCACTTCCTTGACTATGTTTCCAATGTACCTGGACGCGCAGGCAACGCTGCAAACGCTGCAAATGACGTCGTATAGCGGCCTGTCACGATTCGGCGAATCGGAGCGCCACGATGCGGCCATCCGATATATGCGAGGGAAATTTCATGGAAATGCATTGGAACGGGACTGGAGATTTTGTCCGAAATAGGCGAAATCCGTTATAAAAAATCTGATATATGCAATGAATTTTTATTGGAAATGCATTACAGAAAAATCGGTTCTTTTTTATCTGTCCGTTGTGAGCGAATTTCCGATATATCCGAGTCCGATATATCCGAGGTTTACTGTACAAATGCAACAATCTTTTTACTTTACAAACTCTTACAACAAAATCCACATTGTAAGAAATCTCTTAATACATTCCATAAAGTCACATGTTTGACTTGAGCAAGGTCCAAGCGACAGAGATTTATACAAATCCAAATATTTCTGCAAAGACTTGCTCGATGTCTGCAATCTCAAAATGCATGCTTCTTGACAACAGTGACAAAGGCCTCAAATGCGAAGGACAACCTTGACTTAAAATAGAGCAAACCTTAGAACACTCTGCCCTTCAGTCGCAGTCGTAATCCCATTGACACATAACTCCAATTGAAGAACCTCTAATAATGACAAGGTGTTTGGAAAGATTCAGAGCCGAGACACGCAATAACTTTTTACAATGTACAATGAAAGATGTTGGAATAAATTTACAAAATATGCACATTTCAGCCTTCCAATGTAGTCAAAACACTCCAAATGAATGTCTTGTAATTTATCACAGAGGCTTGGTCAGAAAGGCTCTTTGAGAATGATGCCTCTGCTCTGGGAGGTGATGATAGCAAGAGAGAAACTCCCCTGGGTTGGAGGTTGCTTTGCTCAACTGTTTGTTGCATTATCTATAGTTGTCTGCTGAGGTAGCATAGCAATTTGTCAACGTCAAGTGTGGCTACTAACCCTCCTATCATGGAGAACCAACTACAGCATTTCAGACGGTATAGAAACTGTTGAGGTGGCTTTTGTTGTTGGCAATCATACAATTTAATTAGCCGCAACATTTTTGTTGGTACTTGTTTGGTCCAAATTCTGATTTTTTTTATATTTTATATTCAATAGGAATTTCTATACATTTCCTTGAGAAATGATTAAGATTTTTCATTCATTCATTCATTTTCTACCGCTTATCCTCACAAGGGTCGCGGGCGTGATGGAGCCTATCCCAGCTGTCTTCGAGCGAGAGGTGAGGTACACCCTGGACTGATCGCCAGCCAGCCAATCACAGGGCACATATAGACAAACAACCATTCACACTCACATTCATACCTATGGACAATTTGGAGTCGCTAATTAACCTAGCGTGTTTTTGGAATGTGGGAGGAAACCGGAGTCCCCGGAGAAAACCCACGCATGCACAGGGAGAACAAACTCACTCCCAAATGCGCAAACTTCATTATCTGAAACTTTGGCAACACGAGAACAACATTTATAGGTCAGAAAAGTGGAAAAAGCATAATCTGTCCCCTTTAAGAAACCTTAAGTTCCCCTGAACATCTCTTAGGCAGATGTTTTCAAAGTGTGTGTGTGTGGGGGGGGGCATTATTAACCCTTTAGGCACAAGTTTTTTCAAGAAAATTTTTTGATATTAGCATGTCAAAAGGTTGTACCTTGAAAATAGTAATAAATAAATGCATACTATAAATGAGAAAAATCATCAGTATGACCCAAAGTATCATCATCATCATTATTTACAGTGGGATATTGAACACTGCTTTCTACACTATTAGTGTATAAGTGTATTAGTGTATTAGTGTATTTCCCTTAGCACATCCTCCATTGCTTTGGCAACTTCTGCGTTTTTTTTCCCGCTACCCCCTCCTAACCATAACCGGTGTTTTGACCACCCGTGCTACACACAACGTATGTCGTGAATCCTCTGGGATGTCCCGTCCTGCGACCTAGAACACGGTTCAGCTCCAACAATGTGATGCTTTGTGGACCGTCATATTGTGGAGACGCGCTGCAGCAGGCAGCCGTGCGCTTTGTTGTACAGCAGAAAAAAAAAATGTTTTTCTTTATTCTTGGTGGCATTGTGAACTCCAGTGTATGTTTTTCAACCGTAAAAGTGACCACTGCAGTGATTGTTGGAGTTTGAGTTATATTTTTCATGTTTGTTTTTTTTATTCCCTGGGGATACATTATTCACATACATCACGGAATCGGAATGGGCTTTATTGTCATTATACAAGATGTACAACGAAATTGGAGAGCTTCTCCTTTCAGTGCAGTAGTCAAGTTTAAAAAAAAGTGTATAAAGTAGAGTAAAAAAGACAATTTAACAAGATATATATAAGATATATCCAAGATATATCCAAGATATATACAAGACATCCAAAATATACACATAGTATTGCACAGGAGCATATGCAGGAGCAGACATATTGCAGATATATTAATTTTAGTGCAATGATCAATGGGTCATAGTGCAAATAATGTCTGGTATATACAGATGACTAAAGTCACATATGAGTGTATTGTAATGGGTTGATCACATTATTCATTATGTGATCATTTTCTGTTCTTCATTAGCACAAATCAGGATGTTTTTGTATCAAAGTAGGCAATTTATAACAAAAATAAAGACATTATTTGTAAAACTAAAAAAAAAAAAAACGGAACTAAGATTGCTAGTCGAATCAGACTCCTCCGAATCGAATCATCAAATAATGGACTATTCAAGGACACCCCTTAGTAAATGCTTGATTTTAAAAGTGATCAAAGTTAGCGCAGTGTCCTACTGCTCCCGGCATGCAGAACATTGCCGTTTATTGGATCAGAGGAGAGCACAAAGTTAGAAAAAGAGGCCAGTAATAGCCAAGATCCCTCACCGTGGTCCCAATTATATGGACAGAGCACCGACCCCGGGGGCAGGACTTAATGATGATAATAAGGCTTGTCTGTCTGTTCAAAATCAGCTTAGAGTCCATCCACACTGACCCACAGCATCACTCCGCCTTAGTTGAATTTAAACAGGCAACAGGCGAATGAGCAGGGTGTTGTTGAGTTGGGCGGGGTCGCTTGGGGTGTATGCTGTTTTGATGATCCCTTTTTGTCTTTCTGATTACACCACAAAGCCATGAACGGGATCAATTCAGACTCGGGAATTTCTTGTAGCCGTGCCTGCTATTTGATTCAGTATACGGCTGAGCAGTCTGTGATTAATGACAGGTACTTAGCTGTTTGACATCGTCAATAAATGCACTGGTCCAGGAACCTATTGCCAGGCTCCAATTCTCCAGGCAGGAAGGAGCACCTCTAAGGAGCGCCACTAGGAGGAAAGAGAGGTGTCTTTTCACATTAACTTTTTCTGATGCAGAAAATTGCTAGTGTGATGCTAGATTTAACCTACAACAACCGAGCTTTCTGCAGATGTACAAACTAGTGATGGGAAACGTGATTGCTTTTATTGACTGTAGATGGAATGACACACTCACTAAAGTGAATCGGGTACTCGATTTACTGAACATGCGCAGGAACCTGAACATCTGCAAGAAGTTAGCATTGCAATTTGTCAACAGTGGCTACTAAACCCACTATTATGGAGGACCAGTGGAAACTACAATATTTTAGAGCAGGGGTCTCAAACTCAATTTACTTGGGGGCCACTGGAGCTCGGGTCTGGGTGAGACTGGGCCGCATCAGGTTTTCCAAAAAAAAAAAAAAAAAACGCATTTATTAAAAACAAAAAAAATGTAAAACTTCGCTTTGGTTCTACAAGAAAAGCTCTGATAAAACATTCCACTATTCTCAAATATCTTACTTTTTATTTTTCTACACAAAATAAGATGAAAAATAAATGAACAAATCAAAAATAAAGAAAATCAATCAATCAGTAATAAATAATAATAATAATAATAATAATAATAATAAAACGGCAAATAATAAAAACTTAAGAAACCACATATAGTTGGTGGGTAGACAAATTATTATTTTCAGATTAAAATTAACAAAGCATTATTAGAGCCCTGTAGACATGAGAAAACACGACTATAGTCACATTTATACTTTTATTTATTTACAACATATTGCGCAACTGCAGGGTCTTGAGACACATGCTAACTCGCAAACTAGAGACCTAGCGACCTAAACGGTAGCCTTCAAGTTATTTCCTTTAATCTTAAATAGCCAAAAACTTACCACTTCCACACGGATAGAGAGGATAACTATTAACAGTTATTTAACCTTTGACATGAACATTAATCAAACGTAATAATTTTTTCTGGGTACATGATACCATACAGCATCCATATCAAACTTGCGCGGGGCGCACTAACATTAAACTTTCATATCAAGGCGGGGGCCTCAAACTAGTGTCCTGCGGGCCACATTTGGCCCGCGGGCCGCGTGTTTGAGACCCCTGTTTTAGAGTGTAGAAACCGTGGAGGTGGTTTTTTTTGTCACTGGCAGTAATACTTAATATGCAGAAACCCCCACATGTGCAACAAATTTGGCAGCCCACCTGTAGATGCTTGGTGAGCCCCCTTTAGTCAGTACAAGCCGAGTCTTCTTTAAGCAACCCTGAGCCAGTGAAACTCAAGTCTTCGTCAAGCACCCTTTCCCCGAGTATTTCAGCGAAAAACCTGCTGTAGCTACTGGACGAGCACCAGTAAGACATTGAAAATGGAGTCTTTGTCACGTACCCCTGCGCCAGTGAAACTCGAGTCTTTGTTGAGTACCCTTGAGCCAGTGAAACTCGAGTCTCCGTCGAGCACCTGTGAACCGGTGACACTCAAGTCTTCAAGGACCGTATCTGTTGCTTATTCCACAAGATCAATAATATGGTTATAAAAATGCATTTCGAGTAATGAATACGAGTTTTGAACAACCCGATGACTTGCATATCTCTAGTGGACCACTGGCAATATGTCCTGTAGAGAAAGCAATAAGCGGACTAAAAGAGCAGGCGGTGAAGAGTGAAAGACATATGGGGACATTTAGGTTGTGCTATAATTGTTTTTGTGCTGTATATGCATGTATGTCCTCGTGGGAAAGGAACACACATGAATAAATAACAAGATATCCGAGAGCCTTAGTCATTGGAGCACCGAGCCTGCCAAAGCCAAAGCAGGTAGAAACACCATGAAAATGTAAATGTAAATCATACCTATAACGCCCATAGTGTTAAGTGAACTAAATGTATGTATGTATGTACGTATATATCCTGTGGCTTAAAAACTGATTTTCCACGCTCTGAGCATGAGTGCAGATGGTCTATTCTGTAGCAACATGCAGTCACAGTTGCTCCCATATTGTACACACTATAACACCAGCTGAACATACACATCATGACTGCTCCCTTTAATGCAATAATCGTCTTATGAACACAATTACCACTGCACAAACACACCACCGATTAATGGGATGTGTCGGAAAGTATATTCCCACGGGCAAGCAAGGTCACTTCGTTATTCCCGCAGGGTACAACATCTTTGAAACAATCTGTCCGCCAAACGACAAGCAGTGATGCAAATGCAAAACGCATTTATTAAAAACAGAAAAATATACAAACTTTTTCAGTGCTTTGGTTCCGATTTTCTACAATAAAAGCTCTGATAAAACATTCCACTGTTCTCAAATATCTTAATTTTTATTTTTCTGCACAAAATAAGATGGAAAATAAATAAACAAATCAAGAATAAAGAAAATCAATCAATCAGTAATAAATAAATAAATATAATAATAATAATAATAAAACGGCAAATAATAAAAACTTAAGAAACCACATATAGTCGGTGGGTAGACAAATTATTTTTTTCAGATTAAAATGAACAAAGCATTATTAGAGCCCTGTAGACATGACAAAACATGACTATAGTCACATTTATACTCTTTTTATTTACAACATATTGCGCAACTGCAGGGTCTTGAGACACATGCTAACTCGCAAACTAGAGAGCTAGCGACCTAAACGGTAGCCTTCAAGTTATTTCCTTTAAACTTAAATAGCCAAAAACTTACCACTTCCACACGGATAGGGAGGATAACTATTAACAGTTATTTAACCTTTAACATGAACATTAATCAAACGTAATAATTTTTTCTGGGTACATGATACCATACAGCATCCATATCAAACTTGCGCGGGGGGCGCACTAACATTAAACTTTCATATCAAGGTGGGGGTCCTGTGGACCACATTTGGCCCGTGGGCCGTGTGTTTGAGACCCCTTATCTAAGATAAATATGAGTACCATTCTATTATATTTCAATTACAATTAAATATGGGTGTCACAGCATTTCGGGACTGGGATGATCACAAAATGAATGAAAATGAACTCAATAATTATGCCGAGAATGCACAGCATTTAACGATTACTTACTTAAGGTCAAAACCGCATCTAACTCTCAATCCTAGGACAACTGTTGGTCCTTCTGTACATGCTTAGGTCAGCTAATACGCATGCTACAATGTGTGCAACCTCAACCATGCAGACGGAAGGTCTATGTCCCACTCACGGCAGGTGAGAACGGTCCTGCAGATTTACCGAGTCACTGTGTCAAACACATCAATGTGGCGATGCAAAACAATTTGCTTCAGCTGAGCTCACACAAAACCGAAATAAATGTCTGCGGTCCAAAGTAACGGAAAAGTGTTCACAGTTACCTTGAGCCTCTCTCTCTCCAAAAACTAATCATCAGGTTATAAATCTTTAGGTAATAATAGACTCAGACTTGGACTTTAACAGCCACATTAAATCAATAACATCAGCAGCTTTTTCCCGCCTAAAGAGCATTGCCAAACTCGAGGGAATAGTGTCTAAGCCAGATTTAGAGAGACTAATCCATGCCTTTGTCTCCAGCAGGCTAGACTACTGGAACGGCCTTCTCACTGGCTTTCTAAGCAAGCTGTAAAACATTTGCGGTATATGCTAACTGCTGCTGCTCGAGTCCTGACTAGAACCAGGAAATATGATCATATTAGTCCAGTTCACAGGTCTCTGCATTGGACTGAGCTCTTTAGGGCTCTTTAAAACAGTTCAGTCATGTACCCCCTCAGACCTGAAGACATTTACTCCCTACTCCTACACACTTAAACATAACCCTTTTCATTTTATTTTTAATTTGAATCAACGACTGGTTAGTGCACAGGGCACACAGCTACAAGACCCGGGTTGGATTCCCCCTCGGTCATCTCTGTGTGGAGTTTGCATGTTCTCCCCGTGCATGCGTGGGTTTTCTCCGGGTATTCCGGTTTCCTCCCACATTCCAAAAACATGCTAGTTTAATTAGCCACTCCAAATTGTCCATAGGTATGAATGTGAGTGTGAATGGTTGTTTGTCTATATGTGCCCTGTGATTGGCTGGCCACTAGTCCAGGGTGTACCTTCGCCTCTCACCAAAAGACAGCTTGGATAGGCTCCAGCATACCCGCGACCCTTAATAATTAAGGATAATTCACAATGCCGCCTACAGAGAACATACTAACTCCTTATTTCTAAAATCACAAATACTTCAACTTGCTGATATAGTTAATTTTCAAACAGCTAAAATAATGCATAAGGCTAAAAACAACCAATTACCTAAAAATGTCATCCAATACTTCTCCACAAGAGAGTAGAAATATGATCTCAGGGAAGAAGTACATTTGAAACACTTCTATGCTAGGACTACGTTATGCTAGCCATAGCATTTCAGTATGTGGAATCAAACTATGGAATGGATTGAGTAAGGAAATCAAACAATGCACAACGATGAGCCAATTCAAGAAACAATACAAGCAGTTGATGTTTGCTAAATACAAGGATGAAGAGTCTTGAACCAGTCATGATGTGCTATATATATCACTATATTGACACGCACTATGGTACCCATTATGGCATTGGATGCTCATATCACCTCCTACTTTGGTACAGGACAAAAAATAAAAAAATAAAAAAGAAATTAATAAAAAAGAAATTAATAAATAAAATAAATTTGCTAAATACAAGGATGTAAATGTAATAAAAAATAAAACATAAATCAATAAATTAATGAATAAAATAAATTTGCTAAATACAAGGATGAAGAGTCTTGAACCAGTCATGATGTGCTATATATATCACTATATTGACACTTACTATGGTACACATTATGGCATTGGATGCTCATATCACCTCGTACTTCGGTACGAGGTGTATTATTAAAAAAAAAAAAACAACCTTAAACTGTATTATAGAAAGCAGGAAGTGAACAAATGTAACAGTTACTGATTGTAAAAGTACCAGATGGAGGGGTAGGATTTAATAAGCTTTGCTTCTTCCTACTCCTTTTGGACATGTGGAACTGTGAACTGATTATGGGATGCATTCAATTGTAATCTGATGCATGTTCAAATGAAATAAAACCATTACCATTACCATTACCATTACCATTACCATGTTTAGTTGAACTAGAATTAAATTTTCATTCACACTCCAGTTGGCCCGGTGTTTTTTATCCATATAATATGCATAAATATTCTATAATTTGATGTTTTTAATGGATGCAATAGCGTCAATATCATTCTCATACTTTTAAGTGTGAGCTGGCTGTTGCAATAGTGACCTCCAGTGTGCACACGGAAGGAAAAAAGGCAGCCGTGTGTCTCCTCGGTGCATCTTGACAGCAATGTGACCTCCAGTGGAACTGTCAGTGGTTTCCACAGCAGTATGATGCACACTGCCGTAAATATGTAAAATTCATGTGATAAACTGTGAAGATGCACATCCTCAGCTACATGAAATAAACGACTTGTGACCAAAGTAAGTATTGTATTACTTGGTTCCGCCTTTCTCTCCAATTATTGCTCTCATCTCTTTTGTGGGGAGGAGTAGCTCCATCCTTTCTCTTGGAAAAAAAAAACAAAAAAAACCACGACACGTGGTTGTTGCGCTGCCTCACAGCCGCAAACGTTCCGCGGGGGAGCGGAGGAAGAGGAGGAGGAGAGATGCAGGAGCAGGCAGTAGGAGCGAGGACGTGCTCAGAAGGGAGTGCGCTCTCTGAGCATGGACACTGATCAGTGGAGCATCGTGCGCCTATTTTGGAACTAACACTCATACTCAGTCTAGTTTTGCATTTATGTAGAAGGATGTGGGAGGTCCACGAGTGGAAAGAGAAGAAAAATGACATTGGATATCGTCGCTTTTTTGCTGTGAAGTCCTGATCCTGCTTCACATTAACCATGGACATTTGACTTTTTAGGAGCCATCAACTAAATGCCACAATGGATTTTTTAAATATCTCCGCTTTAGAGGAGGCGATGGAGGCAGACAACGTCTCCGCTAACAGCACCTCGCAAAGCAAGTACACCCCTCTCGCCATCTGGGGTCTGGCTGGACTTGTCAGTTTCCTCATTTTGTTTACGATCGTCGGCAATGTGTTGGTTGTCATCGCCGTTTTAACAAGCAGAGCTCTGAAACCGCCCCAGAATCTTTTTTTGGTGTCTCTGGCCAGCGCAGACATCCTGGTGGCCACCTTGGTCATGCCCTTCTCTCTGGCTAACGAACTCATGGGTTATTGGCTTTTCGGCAAGATCTGGTGCGATATCTACCTGGCGCTGGATGTTTTATTCTGCACCTCGTCCATTGTGCACCTCTGTGCTATTAGTTTGGATCGTTACTGGTCGGTGACACAGGCGGTAGAGTACAATTTGAAGAGAACGCCAAAAAGAGTTAAAGGGATGATTGTAGTGGTCTGGTTGATCTCAGCTGTTATCTCCTTCCCTCCGTTGATATCAATGGACCGGAGCAACAATGAGGCAACTCCCCAGTGCATTATCAACGATGAGACCTGGTACATCCTCTACTCCAGTATCGGGTCTTTCTTTGCCCCGTGTGTCATCATGATTCTGGTCTATATCCGGATCTACCAAGTGGCAAAAACCAGGACTAGAACCATGTCAGAGAAGAAAAGGGACGTGGATTCACCACAGGAAAACGGTATGGATCGAACGGATCAAGGCAAAACCGATTCATTTAAGTCGAACCGTGGCGGGAGTGTTAAAGAGCAGGAATGCGAGAACGGCCACTGCAAGGACCACGCAGCTAGCTCCTCCTTGACAACCACTTCCAAAAATCCACACACTGACCACCACGACGACTTTGACGACAGTAGCTCGTCAGATGAGAAGCCCAAGAAAAGTTCCTCGTCATCCAAAAATCGCAACGATGACAGAAAAGACAGAAAGTCCAGCCGGAAAAGTAGCTCGGCATCAAAATTCTCCAGCAGGAAGTCCTGCGCCAGTTCCAAGTCCATGGAGTTATTTTCATCTCGTCGTAAACGTAGAAGCACAGTTAACAGGAAGAAGGTTTCGGCCGCTCGAGAAAAACGTTTTACGTTCGTCCTTGCTGTTGTCATGGGGGTTTTTGTTGTGTGCTGGTTCCCCTTTTTCTTCTCCTACAGCCTGTATGGAATCTGCAGAGAACTGTGCAAGATCCCAGAGACTCTGTTTAAGTTCTTCTTCTGGATCGGCTACTGTAACAGCTCATTAAATCCGGTCATCTACACTATCTTCAACCAGGACTTCCGCAGAGCTTTCCAGAAGATCCTGTGTAAGTCCTGGAAACGTTCTTTCTGATGGGCTTTAATAGAGACTTCATCCTGCATATTCCTATTTAAGCGCTTCTGAGCTGCAGAGAAAAAGTGCTGGCCTGGGGAGCTTTCACACCTTTTAGTGTCAGGGATTGCACTCCGAATGAACGGATGCAGAACCGCCTGAACTAAAGGTGCAGGAAAAGGGGTTTAGAATGCTGCTTTTATATCGAGAATGTCAGGCATCATTTTACACTCCAATATTTGCTCTGACTAGACCCCCCACCCCCTAAAACACATTGATTTACTCCTCCCTTCTTTGAAACGCGACACAAACGTCACTGTGATGGCTGCACCAGGACGAACTGCTCAGGAGATGAAGGGTTTATTCAGACACTTTATTTACGTGACCTTGTTCATTGAACATAATGCCAAGACTTTGACAATCTCCTCACTGTTGTTATCTATCAAACAAAAGGATTGTACGTCTGACTTTATTTTCTTTGTTTCCAATGGGACAAAGGGGCTCCTTGCTTACTGGTTCAGTGGCAAAAAGATTTTAAAAAAATAAAAAAAAACACTTTTAAAAAATCTATATGTGAAACTCAGTGGGATGTTCCTGGTTGCTCATATAAACTATATGACCATCTAACATCATCAGATGGAAGAAGTCATCTCCATACTGGAAATCTGTTTGGACTTTCTTCTTCTATGTGAAACAATACATGGAAAACTGTATCCCGGACATCCACTGAGGTGTGTGAAGCTGTTTGTGTGGATGAGAAAGAGGTGACTGAAAGTGTATAACATGTGGAAATGTGTTGGTGAAGTGTGTTAATCTCCACTGCCACTCAGAATGTATGTGTGTGTGTGTGGTCTAATTCCGTATTCGGCAATGGGACTGATTCTCTCTGCCCAAGTGTCTTTCTCTTCCTCCTTCATTTTACTATCAGGCAGATTTGATCTTTTCCGCCACCAAAGTCAACCGCATTAAAAAACCTCCTCCATCCTTTTACTCACTTTTATCTGCTGCTGGCAGACTAACAAAAATACACATTACACACACTTAGCCTCCACAGTCTACATCCGCACAAGATATCCATCTTTACATTTATAGCCTTAGGTTAAATATTTGTCTTTTCTTGTAAATATGTGGAAAACAGTACAATATTATCGTGTGGCGCCTCATTTTCACACAAGTATTAAGAACATGAACATGAACTGTTGGCATAATGAACAATGCTGTCATGGAGCATGACGGCACAACAACCTTCTTTCCTTTTCTAACATTTCTGACGGAAAAACAAATGTTTACTTCTCTACATATTCCAAAAGATCAAATAAATATTATTTTAACTGTGCTTTGCATGGACGCATTCTTCATTTATGTGAGTCGGTTGCATATCTCAATTTGTGTTTGCTGTATATTATTTCAGCAACAATTTGCAGTTGAGGCACAGATGTGCAGGCGATATGGAGTTGGGGTGGATAGGGATGGGTTGAAAAAAAATGCAATTAGTAATTTACACATGAGTTAATCATGATTAATCACCATGTCTGAAATTTGGCCATTTTCACTGCATTTTATTGACAAGGATAAATGACAGTATACAGTTACAACATACTACAGAGCACGATATAATTTGTCTGTCTCTTAGCAATGTTTCTGCAGTTTACCTGAACTAACTAATTAACTAATGGGTTAATTGGGGTTAAAGGTATTTAGAAGAGTGTTGTCATTTTCTAACACAGTACAGGAAGAATAGTAAAACTAAGAGATACAGTAAACCTCGGATATATCGGATTCAATTGTTCCCACTGGTTTTGTCCGATATAAGCGAAATCCGTTATATGGGAAATGTCCGTTTTACGCATATATCGGATTTATATCCGGTATATGCGTAAATGGGATTTTATCCGTTATAAAAAGGCACTTCCTTGACTATGTTTCCAATGTACCTGGACGCGCAGGCAACGCTGCAAACGCTGCAAATGACGTCGTATAGCGGCCTGTCACGATTCGGCGAATCGGAGCGCCACGATGCGGCCATCCGATATATGCGAGGGAAATTTAATAGAAATGCATTGGAACGGGACTGGAGATTTTGTCCGAAATAGGCGAAATCCGTTATAAAAAATCTGATATATGCAATGAATTTTTATTGGAAATGCATTACAGAAAAATCGGTTCTTTTTTATCTGTCCGTTGTGAGCGAATTTCCGATATATCCGAGTCCGATATATCCGAGGTTTACTGTACATCACCTTTATCCTGCACAATGTAATTGGGCCATCTTAGCCATTGCTTTTTTTGTGTGTGTAGAAAGTAGAAGATTGCTGGTCCGAGCAGCTTTTCGGAGACCCTTATTTTTGTTCATATTGTTGCAGAACAAAGATGTTTATTTTTGCTGTGGGGGAAGCATTTAAGAGACCCTTAGTTAGTTTAATGTATTCAGACGGGATGTAAAGCACAGCATCTCTATTGTGAAGACCAGAAGAGCGTTGTTTGTCTTGTAATATGCGATGGTGAGACGAAACTGACTGTTAATGAAGTGCCTCTCAAGTCCGTGGCTGTTGTTCTATCTTCATGCTAAGCTTGCGGCCGTCCATATTTATATGAACCTCTGCTGCACTTCAATGAATTTTATTAGCCGCTGTTACTCACGGATGTCCAGCGGTCTTAATCTGACAATGATGTTCGGCATCCAGAAGTCCATGAATGCACCTGCCGTGAGTGTGCTTTGTCATGTCTTGTTGCGAGTGTTGAGGAAGGATGTGTGTGAGAGTTGGAGTTATTGTAAGGGTGTGACTGTGGGGACACTACATTTGCCTCAGTTCGCAGGACTTAACAGAGGTGTGGCTTGTTTTGATTACGCTAAAAGCATCAAGAATGAAATAAATTGTGTTCTTTTTGACACCTAGCCGATGACAATGTGGAGGAAACCAACCAGGAAGTCATCATCTTGTGAACATCTTAACCTCAGTCCATTTTCTGTACTGCTTATCCGGGCATGCTGGAGCTAGACAAGAAGCTGGGTACACCCAGGACTGGTCTCCAGCCAATCACAGGGCACATATAGACAAACAACCATTCACACTCACATTCATACCTATGGACAATTTGGAGTCGCTAATTAACCTAGCATGTTTTTGGAATGTGGGAGGAAATCGGAGTACCCGGCGAAAGGGAGAACATGCAAACTTCACACAGAGATGCCCAAGCGGGGAATCGAACCCAGCTCCTGCGCGCTATCCACTGTTCAGCCACATCTTAACATTAACTCCATAATTGCTTTGTTTTATTGGTCTTTTTTGTGACACCACCACAGAGTGAGACCAATTATGGCAGATAAGAGAAGTGTGATGATAACCACAGAACATAAAAAAGGGGTCTGGATGCCAAAAATAAGAAATATATTGTGCTTTTTTTGCCACTTTCGGGTTCCATTCACAATCGTATGAATGGTGTCAGCATCATTTTTTAAGCGGATGATAGAAGATGCAATAAAATACTATATTCCCTTTTTTAAAATAAATCTATAAAAAATTATATATAATGTTCAATCTTCAGTGCAATCATGCTGCACTCAAGGTAGTCTCTTTGCAGCTGGGTTAGCGCCATTCACATTTCCATTTCCCGTTCCCCATGATGATAGATGGTAAACATGGTTAATACCATCTTTATACAACAACCTTTATACCGTCTTTTTCACCTTTCACTCCCGCTATGCAGCCTCTCCTCCTCCGTATTTCTGTGGTTTCTCTGTTCGCTCGGCTATAAATGATACAGAGCTGCCTTACTTAACACTTAACACGCAGGTGGCGCCATCTTGAAACATGAGACCTCCACATCAAATCCAGTCTATATCGATATGAACGATATGCTTGTTGAAGAGGGGATACAAATACTCTATTTCTGTATACAAAGTACACCTCCTGTAAAGGTCTACAGGTGAATACAAAATCAAATGTAAGTATAGCCAGGGGCGGACATACCATTAGGCAAACACAGACAATTGCCTGAGGCCATGACATTTCCAGGGGCCCCCAAACGTCTCATAAAAAGCGATTATTGATTTAATTTCTTCAATTTCAAGTACATACTACTGTTTTGTCTTAATGCTTGAAGCTACATCAAAATGAACACTCTAGGCGTTTTAACCCCTACCTTTCCATACAATGAACTATTCCATGTTACCGCGCATGTGCAGATTGATTCCGGAAGACAGGAGGAAAGCTTTTTGACGTGGAGTTAAGCCCAGTGAAACGGAGAAAATAACTTCAAATACTGTAGTTTTTATCAAATCTGCTGGAGGTGTGGAACGTTTTCACTGCCAGAACAAACATTGACGACAGGCGCACTGCTACCGTGAAAGTCAGCCAAGGATGCAGTCGTTTTAGAGATGAAGCTGAAAATGATGGTTTTCATCACAAAGATATGAATATTAAAGCGGTAAACAACTTCCACTTTAATACTAATAATAATCACAGTGTTTTTTTATTATTATTTCAGTGCTGTTAAAAATATTTTCTCTTTCAATATATTCATATTTGCTAATGCCAGCTTGCTCGGGAGAAGCATCAGAATCCAAAATCTTGCAAAAGATTGCAACACCCTGTCAAAATAAGAAGTCAAAGACCTCAGTTAATGATCTTCCCCTGCTTGTCTAATATGTTAATAATCACTTGAACATCTAGATTATTTTGATAAGAAGTTCTAAAACTCACGAGTGATGGCCCACCAGCTTTAAGGCTTATTATGTTATATCACAGATTGCAAGTATAGATAAACCAAAGACGACCTCAAATTGTCTATGTTAAGATTCTGTTTAAATGACAGAAATTTGTTCTGCACATGACCGTGATAAGTACATTTCCCTGAAGCAGGGTTCCTTCTTATGAATGGAATTTTTACATAGAGCATTGAAAACATGTTTACGATCTTCTAAATAAAGGTTATAGGATTTAGAGCCCTCTGGACATGAAATAACACCCACACAGTCAACCTTTACACTCATATTACCCATTATAGTAGACAGAAGTATATACAGTATCAGAGTTTTCTACAGGACATGCTGCAGTGCTGACTGGGGTACCCCAAGTGTGTGTTTTGTCCCCCATTCTCTTCTGTATGTTCATCAACAACCTCAACTACAGCAAAAAAGGAATGACTCTATTAAAGTCTGCACATGATAAGGGTCTGGTTTGTCATGTGACTGACAGCAAATCACTGTGTGACTACCAACAGGCAGTCGATAACCTCATGAGAACTTTTAAGGAAAGCTATCCAGTGCTAAATGTCACCAAAACCAAGGAGCTACGCGGTGGAGCAACAGGAATAGTGATTCCAAAAAAGTGAGTCACAAAAAAAAAAAGTCGACTCCTATATTTTGTCATCGTAATTTTCTACCAGGGGGCCCACTATGCCCATTTTCACCCCTTTGTATTGAGTTGTGGACTTTTGAGCAGCACAGAAAGCTTTGTAGATCTTCCGGAATCTGCACCTATTCCAGCTGTGTTTGCTTGGATTTGCTGCTTCCTTCCAAATGGTGTGTTGTCGTTTATTCCATCCACGGCCCGCCTCCAAGCACACCCACTCCACTCTGATCGGTCATACTCCCAAGCGCTCCCGAGGACTTCTGGACAGCTGCCGAACCCCACTTTTTTAATTTAGTTGGTATAGAAATTGATGATAAATGAATAAATCCTATTACAGTAAACCTCGGATATATCGGATTCAATTGTTCCCACTGGTTTTGTCGGATATAAGCCAAATCCGTTATATGCGTATACCGGCAAATGTCCGTTTTACACATATATCGGATTTATATCCGGTATATGCGTAAATCGGATTTTATCCGTTATAAAAAGGCACTTCCTTGACTATGTTTCCAATGTACCTGGACGCGCAGGCAACGCTGCAAACGCTGCAAATGACGTCGTATAGCGGCCTGTCACGATTCGGCGAATCGGAGCGCCACGATGCGGCCATCCGATATATGCGAGGGAAATTTAATGGAAATGCATTGGAACGGGACTGGAGATTTTGTCCGAAATAGGCGAAATCTGTTATAAAAAATCCGATATATGCAATGAATTTTTATTGGAAATGCATTACAGAAAAATTGGTTCTTTTTTATCTGTCCGTTGTGAGCGAATTTCGATATATCCGAGGTTTACTGTACTATGAACCGATATCTTTCAAGAAAAGCCCTATTACTAGTAGTGTTTAGGTGACACAGGCCAGCACTGCAGACGCTGAAGGCCGTGGGCAGATTAGATTGACATGGCAACACATAGTATAGAAGCTGAGATCTGAGCTAAGACATGCTACAAAATGAAGATATAAAAATAGACTGTTGGGGATAAATGAATACAATTTTATGGAACAAAGTGTCGGTAAATATTCTGATAGTGGCTGCAAACCACTGGATTTTTTTTTTATGTGTTGTGGTAATTTGTAGTCCTCCTTCTACTTTTGCACTCCCTTTTTCCATTTTGTTGAGCTCCCTTGGTGATTGTGGAACTTGTCTGCCTGTAGCCTTATTACATACATGAAAGAAGTTGTCACCCTTCTGAATTGGTTCTGAAATGAAAAATATATTTATATATTACACAGCGACTCTCTTGCAATGGTTATGAGCTGAACCGTGTCCAATCCATGAAGCCTGGATAGCTTTTAGTGATGCTCATTGGTGTACGTGCTGGAAAAGACATAAAACACTCCCTAATTCAGTCCACAGGTCAGATGTGGGTGAGAGTTTATTTAGAAGCTTAGATAATGGCCGGTGGCCCAGACGAGGTTTAATACACACCTCTACTTTGTCTGCCTGCCTCGTGCCTTTTTTATTTATGTGTTGAAAAGTGACTGGCATCACCTCAGTGGGCAAGCAGAGTGGATTCTGTCATCGGTGCCCCTCCCTTGCCAAAGTGTTTATAGCTTGCTGTGTCAGCAGGTCACATCTACATGCTGCTGACACTTCTGATAGCTGTAGTGCTGCAAATGGCAAACGCAGCCCATCAAATGTCCGGTTAAATGTGAGCCTGTTACATGACGTTGCTCCTGGAAAGAAGATGAGCATAAAAGAGGGCAAACTATCATATTAATGTTATAGTGTGACATCAGCAGCCACAATACTATCTAACTCAGGGGTGGGCAAACTACGGCCCGGGGGCCACATCCGGCCCGCCAAGTGTTTGAATATGGCCCGCCTGTTCTTTCCAAAATATTTCATTGAAACTCAACGTACAACCTGGCATCATGGCATGAGCCAACCTTTTGATGGTCGAAGTAGCTGTTTTATCAATTTCGTTATTTGATGTGGTCTGATGTTTACAAAATGCTCCTGAAAAAAGGGACACAAGTACATAATAATAATAATTAAAATAATATTAATAATACATTCATTTTCTACCGCTTATCCTCACGAGGGTCGCGGGGGTGCTAGAGCCTATCCCAGTTGTCTTGGGGCGAGAGGCGGGGTACACCCTGGACTGGTCGTAATAATAATACTAATAATAATAATTCATTCATTTTTACCGCTTATCCTCACAAGGGTCGCGGGGGTGCTGGAGCCTATCCCAGTTGTCTTGGGGCGAGAGGCGGGGTACACCCTGGACTGGTCGTAATAATAATAATAATAATAATAATAATAATAATAATAATAATAATAATAATAATAATAATAATAATAATAATAATAATAATAATAATAATAATAATAATAATAATAATAATAATAATAATAATAATAATAATTCATTTTTTACCGCTTATCCTCACAAGGGTCGCGGGGGGTGCTGGAGCCTATGCCAGTTGCCTTGGGGTGAGAGGCGGAGTACACCCTGGACTGGTCGTAATAATAATAATAATAATAATAATAATAATAATAATAATAATAATAATAATAATAATAATAATAATAATAATAATAATAATAATAATAATAATAATAATAATAATAATAATAATAATAATAATAATAATTTCATTTTCTACCGCTTTTCCTCGCGAGGGTCGCAGGGGTGCTGAGCCTATCCCAGCTTCTTGGGGCGAGAGGCGGGGTACACCTGGACTGGTCGTAATAATAATAATAATAATAAAAATAAATTTATAACGCACTTTACATCAAATAAATGATCTCAAAGTGCACATATAGCAGACTACATGACACTTTTACGTGTAAAATATGTCTAAAAATATACGTGTACAAATGGACTGTCACGTGTAAATTAGTATATAGTCTGCCCCCCCCCCCCCCCACCCCCCCACGAGTCAAAAAGTTTGCCCACCCCTGATCTAACTGAATAGTACAATCATGGCATTTGCGTGTGGATTTTGCCATTGGGATTCTCACATCTGATCACGAAAAAAATATGACAAAAAGCTTAATAATTAATTTTTAAAAAGTCTACAGCCATGCACGTTTTAGTTAATGTCTCTGTTTTTTTATGTTAGATTTCCTATTTTTACATTCTTAGAACGCATTAGTTGAAATAATAAATTTCCAATTTTATTTTCTGTGCAATGACATTCTTGCAACCTGAGTGAAATATCAAATATCACTCTTTACTTACTCTCTGCTTCTACCATATCCAACTTACTATGTGGAGATATGGAGGAAATAACTGTAAAAGTACACTGTGTTTAAAGAAAGGTAAGTTAGGATAATGCAAAATGGTGGTTATGGAGAACATATACACCCTTTATTCTTAAAATCACATTTTATAAAGTTGTTCTTATCTGGTAAAGGTGTTCACACTTTTTTTGAGCTACTTTTAAAATGACCAGGTCCCAAAGATCGACCTTCTACTATAAATATATTTTTAAAAATATGTACTATATTTATAAATAGGAGTATTTATGTACATACAAGTCAAAACAATATACCTCTTTCAATAAAACAACTAATGTACATATAAAATCTAACAAATACAATTTAAAATACTATTATGAATTAATGATTAGTATAATTATATTCAATATGCCAATAAAGATAATTACACATAATTCCTCAATAGTTGTATACATTACCTGAGTATCGGTAAATAGCTACATAGCGTTCTGTAGGACACACTTTGTGTGTTACATCCAATTAGCATTAGCTATGAAACATTAGCGATATACAAGAATTTAAAATGATTATGCAAAAGACAATACAGCCGAAGTCAAGGCAACATATTCAAAAGGTTTCAGCAATGGGCACATTTTCCAATTCATCATGATATAATAGTTTAAGAAACGGAAGTGTATAAAACACACATTTCTATAGTGGAGTTCATGACATTAAACAAACTAGCCGCTAGCCTACATAACTAGCTGCTACAAGTGAAAGGATAACTTTTGTTAAAGATACAGTATAGGTATGTGACTATCTGAATAATAAAGAAGGTTTTTTTTATTTAAAAAAAATATATATATATGAGGGCTTAGCTTCCTGGACTACCAGCAAATGGTGAAAAGATGCCCGTAAAAATGTCTATTTCCCCTCGAGCCCTCTTGATGTTGACATTTACCTCCGATTTTGATCAATATTTACAATAGGAGTGGTTGTTATTATTACTAGATTATATTTGGCTTAAGAACACTCTTGTGTGCCTCACACGCTTATTTTAAATGATAATATATGTATAAGTACTCACCCCTAATGAATGACAATGTAAGATGTACAGCTGGAATGTAACTTTCACTAGTACAGCACAATTTTGGTGCGTTCAGGGAGCACTGAACAAAGTGTGGAATTTCAGCAATTAAAAAGACATAAACATGTAAAAAAAAGGTGTTGGTTTTTTTTAACAGTGGAACATGTATGCTACACATTTAACCTGTATTAACACAAATGTAGAAATTATCAGTCTTATGGTGAACATAAGGGTGAATATTATCTTTTGAACCAAAGATCATCAATTTTTAATATACAATGAAATTCATTATACGTAAATATCAGCTTCTATTAATAACAGTAATAGTCGCAGCTACAAGTGTTACCAGCAACACGTTGAGAGCCATGCATGTGACTGATAGACTACATCTCCGAGCACGCTATTACGTTCCTCATCAAAGCTGGGAGAAGGTCTGGTGCGGGGATGCTGGTTTATGAGTGAAAACGTCTATCATCTGATACATGCTTATAATTTTTTTTTTTTTAATGATTAAAGCGGCTGTAACTGGGTTGCTTTTCACTTTTGAATGATGGTGGTGATAACTTCATCTCATTCTGACATTCTTCCCGAATCCCTCATTTTCTGTTCCTCCCTCACACATGTCAGAAGCAATTTCAGCAGATCTGCACGAGTGCTCAGTGGGCGAGAAGTGGCAAATCAAGACAGGCTGCATGGTGAAGCATCTCATTTTGTACATGATCTTGCTGTCTATATATACGTATGAAGAGGTTCCATATTTCAAATGTTCAGCTCTTGGATTATTGCTTATTTAAAATTGTTTTATAAAGTACAGTGGACCCTTGGTTAGCGTCATTAATTCATTACAGAAGGCCAGGCTCTAACCAAAATGGATGCTAACCAAATAATGTTTCCCATCAGAAATATTGTACATATTTGTACATATACATACATTTAGGCCGCAGAAGCTGTAGTAATTCAATACCTGATCAAACATACTTAAGATTTGTCAGATCAAATATTACTGTTGTGTAATATGGAGGACCAAAACTGCCAAAATAATAAATAAATAAATAAATAAAAGGGCTGGCGATCAGTCCAGGGTGTACCCAGCCTTACGCCCGAAGACAGCTGGGATAGGCTCCAGCACCCCCCGCGACCCTCGTGAGGAAAAAGCGGTAGAAAATGAATGAATGAAAATAAATAAAAGTGGAAATAAAAACAAAAATGAAAAAAAATATCAAAAAAATAAATACAAAAAAACAAAAATAAAAAATATATACATAAATAAATAAATAAAAGCAAAAATAAATACAAAAATAAAAAACAAGATTAAAAAATTAAAAATAAATACAAAAATAAATGTAGAAATAAATACAAAAATAAATATATAAATAGAATTACATATCAATAAATAAATAAAAGCACTCTGCTCTCATATGTATTTATTTCATGCAGCAGACAATGTCAGCTTGAAATGCAGAAGGAAAAACTATTCAAATGAGGGGGCGGTCCTAAGTGTGTCTTGGGCTGAACTGTTCGCCTATTGGTTGATCGACATGTGAGTGCGAAAATCGACTAGGTATGCCTGCAAACGGCCACAGCAAGAGGAAGTATACAGGGAGAAAAGTATACATTTACCGGGACAATAATGGCGGGGTCCACCAGGAAGTCGGTGTCCGAGCTGGAGATTGCAGCCATATTTACCGCCATTGAGAGTGGTGTGGTGACTTCCTCTTGCTGTGGCTGTTTGCAGGCATACCTAGTCGATTTTCGCACTCACATGTCGATCAACCAATAGGCGAACAGTTCAAGCCAAGACACACTTAGGACCGCCCCCTCATTTGAATAGTTTTTCCTTCTGCATTTCAAGCTGACATTGTCTGCTGCATGAAATAAATACATATGAGAGCAGAGTGCTTTTATTTATTTATTGATATGTAATTCTATTTATATATTTATTTTTGTATTTATTTCTACATTTATTTTTGTATTTATTTTTGCTTTTATTTATTTATTTATGTATATATTTTTTATTTTTGTTTTTATTTCCATTTATATTAATTTTTTTGTATTTAATTTTTTGATATTTTTTTTCATTTTTGTTTTTATTTCCACTTTTATTTATTTATTTATTTATTATTTTGGCAGTTTTGGTCCTCCATATTACACAACAGTCATATTTGATCTGACAAATCTTAAGTATGTTTGATCAGGTATTGAATTACTACAGCTTCTGCGGCCTAAATGTATGTATATGTACAAATATGTACAATATTTCTGATGGGAAACATATATTTTATATATTTATTTATTATTTTGGCAGTTTTGGTCCTCCATAGTGTAAGACTTCTAAATGTGATATTATCTTCCACTTCAGTAGTCCAATTTACTACTTCCTGGATCTGCACTCAAAGCATCATACGGAAAATAGAGTCCAGGATCTGCACTTCTTATAGCTGTACAGGTAGGCCATTCCAGTACCGTGATGCAGTTTCGTAAACGACTCGGCCCCCCCATGGTACTCACTTTCCATCATCTTAACTGCTCTTTTGGGGAATAAGTTAACTTTCCTTCTGAAGGACCACTTAACACTATTCCACTGCCTCAATGGTTCTGAAAATGGATCCTCCATTTTACTGAATCTTAGGTCAGCTGAAGTTTGGCTAGGAGCTTTCTTCTTCTTTTGCACTTTATCAACTCAATTCCAGTATATTTTATGGAGTTTTATTTCACACTTTTTACAAGAGCACAAGTTAGGTTGATAACCTTCAAATCAAAAAGGAATAGCATCAAATGACAACTTATTACGACACAGTTACTAGAACTTAGAAACAGTCGTAGCTGTTGCATACCAGTGGGCTTCCTGGTGTATTGTTTACCAATTATTTAGTTTGTACAAGCACCTACTATCATTTTTTTAAACAGATAAGCCAAATGTGACTAAACACGTGCTGCCTGGAGATAGGTAGCCGGCAGATGTTTGCGAAGTGAGTAAGCCTTGTTTGGGTTGTGAGAAGTACCCAAAAGGAATGCCTTCGTTTGCTGCTGTTTAGCGGGAGAAAGTTGTTCATCAATGCCCTTTCTCCTCGAGGCCTCTGGTGAGATGAGTCAGAGACGTTTTTTTATATATCGTTGTGTGATATCAGCATAGCAGTGAAAGAACAACACACGCTTGCTGAAGACATGACCAAGGCTTACCATGTAGGCGATGAACGGTATAGGGCTGGGGATTGACCCATGCGGAACACCACGTGACAGGGAGCAGCTTGGACAGCAAAACAGATTCTGTCCTGACAAATAGGATAGGTAGGACTAGCACGGCAGCAATGTTGTGGAGGCTGTCTGGAGGGATGGTATGGTCCAATGTGCCAAAGGGGCGCTGTTAGGTTGAGAAGAACAAATAAGTCTTAAGTTATCCCACGTCAGCTGCCACCAGGAGGCCATTCATCACCCTAAGCCAGGCTGCTTCCGTGCTGTGGGCTGAGCGAAAACCTGACTGGAACTTCTCAAACAAATTGCTTCATTCGAGATGGTTCTGCAGCTGCGAGACTTTAATCTTCTCCAGGCCCTTTGACAAGAACGTGAGGTTGGAGATGACAGCGGCTTTGACTTAGGTTGGGAATGTTGGGATGTCCAACAGTAATTGATACGTCCATGAAAATGGCTATTTAAAAAAACATCCTGTTAACTTGACATTGATGTTTTCTTCTGATTTTGGATCAACATATACAATAGTGTATATACAAAAGTGACTTTTGGAATTAGTAGATTAAATTCAGCTCCAGAACCCCTCCCACTTTCTCTTCAGTATGCCTCATTCATTTATGAAAAGCATTTTAAAATCTAAACTGTATATGTATTCACCACAATTGAAGGATAATGTAAGATGATTGATGAGCAGATCGAATCTGAGTCCCAATGTAGACAATCTGTAACTTATGCTGCTCACAACAACTATGATGCATTCAAGGACCACCAAACACAATGTGAAATCTCGAAACTTGACCCAAAGACGTTATCAGTGAAGCATAAAGACAAACATATAAAAAATGCGGGCAGGTTGAACATTTTGACATCTATTTAGAAAAAAAAAACAACCAATTTTTAGAGAGAAATTAAAATTTTGATCAAAAACCTGCAAATTTGCAAGGCCATGAATGCCGTATGTTGGCATCCACTGTATACATACTGTACATCTCAATTAAATCTCCAAGAGACTCGTCTCTAAGAGTGTTTCACTATACTTAAGTAAAATGCAACTACAATTAAATAGAATTTAGACTTCTTTTTTTTTGTACGTTTTTTTTTTTTTTTTTAGAATCAATATTTGTAGCAAAACAATAGATGACACATGTCTACTTGTGTGATCCTGAGTATCCTCAAAGCGAATAAACCAGAGAGAACGGTCCAATCCTGCTGTTGCCCTCAGGCTCTTATGAAGCATTAAACAGAAAAAGACTTACGTATTTCCCCTGGGAGTTGGGGGGGGGGGCGAACAAAAAAAGTCTTAAAGAGAGGAAATATTGAATGTTCTGGTTAGTAAGTCATGGCTCCAATATGTTAATATAACTGTTTGAAAAACAAATGTTTAATTTTGGCATTGCAATGTAGCCGAGGCTGCAGGGTTTAATTGATTATCATATTTCCAAACAGATTGAGGTTTATTTACGGAAGTGTCCATAAGTAAAGTAAGTGAATCAAAAGCAGGGGTCTCAAACACGCGGCCCGTGGGCCAAATGTGGCCAGCAGGACACTAGTTTGAGGCCCCCGTCTTGATATGAAAGTTTAATGTTAGTGCGGCAAGTTTGATATGGATGCTGTATGGTATCATGTACCCAGAAAAAATTATTACGTTTGATTCATGTTCATGTTAAAGGTTAAATAACTGTTAAGAGTTATCCTCCCTATCCGTGTGGAAGTGGTAAGTTTTTGGCTATTTAAGTTTAAAGGAAATAACTTGAAGGCTACCGTTTAGGTCGCTAGCTCTCTAGTTTGCGAGTTAGCATGTGTCTCAAGACCCTGCAGTTGCGCAATATGTTGTAAATAAAAAGAGTATAAATGTGACTATAGTCGTGTTTTGTCATGTCTACAGGGCTCTAATAATGCTTTGTTCATTTTAATCTGAAAAAAATAATTTGTCTACCCACCAACTATATGTGGTTTCTTAAGTTTTTATTATTTGCTGTTTTATTATTATTATTATTATTATTATTATTATTATTATTATTATTATTATTATTATTATTATTATTATTATTATTATTATTATATTTATTTATTAATGATTGATTTTCTTTATTCTTGATTTGTTTATTTATTTTTCATCTTATTTTGTGTAGAAAAATAAAAAGTAAGATATTTGAGAACAGTGGAATGTTTTATCAGAAAATCGGAACCAAAGCACTGAAAAAGTTTGTATATTTTTCTGTTTTTAATAAATGTTGTTTTTTTTTTTTTGGAAAACCTGATGCAGCCCAGCCTTGCCCAGACCCTAGCTCCAGTGGCCCCCAGGTAAATTGAGTTTGAGACCCCTGATCTAAAGCCTGATTAATAAAGCTATGTTTTTTTCACATGTATGTTTTATTATATAATTGCATAGATGATTAATTTTTTTCTCCACTTTGAAACAAAATACAGTTTGCCATTGTATGCCAAATTATCCAGCGCGATCATTTATTTGCAAACAGATGGCAGATGATGGCTAAACGTAGCATCTTCTCACACATTTAAATATATGCATTTGTTTAAGCCTACGCACAGCCGAGGTCGTCAATCTTATAAGTCAGAGCTGCGTAGGTTAGCACTGTTGCAGATTAGTATTCACAAAATACCATTGTGGTAACCTCCGATCTCTTGGCAATAAATAAAGCAAACCGTTTTCTAAATTGTTGAACTCCTGACACACGCATAAGGCCTATAATGAGATCGTGAATGATGAATGTTCACCTTGCACCTCTATTTCCATATTGTCAAGAAAAAAAAAAAAAAAAAATACAGAATTGAATTGATTTCAGTGAGCCTCACACAAACAGCAGTAACAACAAGTAACATGTTGCAATTGTCATCCGGCAATGTTACAATAAGGATGCAGCGGAGGCATCGCTCCTCTCTATTGCACCTAAAATCAATTATTTAATCAATCCGTGTCTCTTTGGCGCGCTACATTCCTTCCAGCAATGAAGAGAAAGAAAAGGACTCCGTCTCCTTGTCATCATCTACCATCACTCTCAAAGTTCTCATATCAACCTTACTTCCTCTTTCGCTATGTTCGCCGATCAATCAACAGGCCGGGTGACACAAGTCATCCTTTTTATGGAGCAGCTTCAGCTTGGCAGGAGGTGCAGGCTGCAATAGTGAAACCTCTGCTCAATAATATATGAAATATTTCAATGTTCGTCTCATAAGCATCGCCTAATGCAATGTTGGTGAAGGTGAAAGATAGCGTTTCTTTACTTTTTGAACTTGTTGATGGATTTTCACACTTTCTAACAGCGTTGCCAGATGGTCACACTTTGTTTTCCCCTCTTACTGCATTTGTATTCATAACAGCTCCGTTCTCTCAACCTGCAAGTACCAACGTGCAATCATTTTACCTTAAATAACAGCTTCAAAGTCGTTAGGATGCTCAAGGGGCTCACTACAAATTATGTTTTTTTTAAACAAAAAAAACACCACTGGCTAACATTTGTGATAAATAGATTGTACAAAAATATATCTATTTTATGTTTTGTGAAATAGACATTTATTACTTCGGCACAATTTGGCGTTCATGGCTGTTGGCATACTACGGTGCTTCTCAAATAGTAGGGTGGGTGTACTTGTGGGGTCGCGGTGAACTGTCGGGGGTGTCGCAAGAGGCAGCGAGTACAGTAAACCTCGGATATATCGGATTCAATTGTTCCCACTGGTTTTGTCCAATATAAGCGAAATCCGTTATATGCGTATACCGGAAAATGTCCGTTTTACGCATATATCGGATTTATATCCGGTATATGCGTAAATCGGATTTTATCCGTTATAAAAAGGCACTTCCTTGACTATGTTTCCAATGTACCTGGACGCGCAGGCAACGCTGCAAACGCTGCAAATGACGTCGTATAGCGGCCTGTCACGATTCGGCGAATCGGAGCGCCACGATGCGGCCATCCGATATATGCGAGGGAAATTTAATGGGAATGCATTGGAACGGGACTGGAGATTTTGTCCGAAATAGGCGAAATCCGTTATAAAAAATCTGATATATGCAATGAATTTTTATTGGAAATGCATTACAGAAAAATCGGTTCTTTTTTATCCGTCCGTTGTGAGCGAATTTCCGATATATCCGAGTCTGATATATCCGAGGTTTACTGTACTTTCATTGTTAGGGCAGACGTGCCGGCATGTACAAATTTATACGACTCAACATGCAATTTCACACTTGAATACCCTTGTATGTATGCTCTCCATTTGGTTGCATTGTCCTGGTTTCAGTTTCATGTTTAGTCTATACAGTACAGATAAATAAATAGATATTATCTGTTTCTCTAGTATTTCAAATCGCCAAGGCATTGAACTCGCCTCTGCGTCAGCTCAGGAATGCATTCACCGTTTGCACACCCCATCACTCTGGCATCAATGCTAGTATGCTTGCATGTGCTTTGTCCGGTTTTGTGTGGTGTGCAACTCAAAAAAAAAAAAAAAAAAAAAAGCAGTGTGTATATTGGATATCCTTTGGGATCATTTGTAAATTTGTAAATTGATTGTAGCTCCATGTACGCTGTTGATTTTCTATTTCCTCTGACATGGCCTATCTGCGATGACGTCAGTTTCCGCCTTCCCCTGTTATGATGTGGCTGGTTGAAAGGATGGAAAAGCCTTCTCTGGCTTCATCCGCACGTCCATCACACCCTCCATCTATGCCACTTTAAACAAAATGACTGACAAAATGGATTTATTAGAACTAAATGGGATTTCCATTGAAAATGATGTAGATTCTGATTATTATTTCATATGGATGAGCAATCTCTTCCTGACAGAAGAAGGTGCAGAAAATGTCAAAGCTTCTCTTTATTTACCTTGAATTTTTAATCTAGGGCTGTTGGCAAGAACAAACCAGAATATACTGGGCTGTAAGATAGAGGAAATGGGTGACTCGTGGAGTAAGAATTGGCATGTTTTGTCACAACAATGTGAAATAATGTTTTCATATAATCTACTATACAAGGATGTATAAAGGACCAAATATTTTGTTGTAGTTTTGTCATCGAAATATGGCAAGTATTTCTCTACCTGTATCAGGAATCAGGGAGGCTCTCAGTACGTTGAAGCTCTAAGGCAACGCTGCATCAACATCTTTCATCTACAGTTAAGGTGACCACATGTCCTCGTGGTTACTTTACAAACAACCATTGAGACGACTGACACCTATGAACAAACAATCAGCCTAACATGTTTCATTTTGTATATATAAAATGAAAGGAAAGGTATACAAAACAGTGGTGAGACTAGCCATGTTGAAGCAGAACTGGAGGCAGCAGAGATGCGGATGCTGAGGTTCTTATTGGGAGTGACCAGGATGGATAAGATCAGGAACCGAGTACATCAGAGGGACATTACATGTTGGAGATAAAGTCAGAGAGGCCAGACTGAGATGGTTGGGTTGCGTTTAGAGCTGCCAGGTAGAACATGTAGAGCAGGGGTCTCAAACACGCGGCCCGCGGGCCAAATGTTGCTCGCAGGACAGTAGTTTGAGGTGCTGTATGGTATCATGTACCCAGAAAAAAATTCTTACGTTTGATTAATGTTCATGTTAAAGGTTAAATAACTGTTAATAGTTATCCTCCCTATCCGTGTGGAAGTGGTAAGTTTTTGGCAATTTAAGTTTAAAGGAAATAACTTGAAGGCTACCGTTTAGGTCGCTAGCTCTCTAGTTTGCGAGTTAGCATGTGTCTCAAGACCCTGCAGTTGCGCAATATGTTGTAAATAAAAAGAGTATAAATGTGACTATAGTCGTGTTTTGTCATGTCTACAGGGCTCTAATAATGCTTTGTTCATTTTAATCTGAAAAAAATAATTTGTCTACCCACCAATTATATGTGGTTTCTTAAGTTTTTATTATTTGCCATTGTATTATTATTATTATATTTATTTATTTATTACTGATGGATTGATTTTCTTTATTCTTGATTTGTTTATTTATTTTTCATCTTATTTTGTGCAGCAAAATAAAAATTAAGATATTTGAGAACAGTGGAATGTTTTATCAGAGCTTTTATTGTAGAAAATCGGAACCAAAGCACTGAAAAAGTTTGTATATTTTTCTGTTTTTAATAAATGCGTTTTGTTTTTGTTTTTTTTTGGAAAACTTGATGCGGCCCAGCCTTGCCCAGACCCTAGCTCCAGTGGCCCCCAGGTAAATTGACTTTGAGACCCCTGGTATAGAGGAAGACCAGACATGATTTGCTGTGGTGACCCCATGAAGGGAAAAAATCCCAAAGAGAAAGAAGAAGTTTGATTTTGTATATGAAAGCAGAAATGCAAACTCCACACAGAGAAGTCTGAGTTGAAATCCAAGCCGGGGCCCCTCAGCTTGTCATCGTAAATTGAATATAAAATAAATGACAAAAAAACTCCATATAATACATTCAGAACAAACAGACTGCACGAGAAAAGAAATGAATCATGAATACCTTGTGGCAAGTAGATCTTACCTTACCTCACCTTAATCCTGATGCCCCTTTCATTTAAATTAGCCAAGTCCTGGAGGGCACGAGAGACAGCCAAGCAGGTGGGACGACGTCTGAAATGGATCAGCGTCATTGTGAGGTCAGGCGGAAATGTCTCATTATACCAAGCTGGACCTTTTGTGTGGTGGGAAGCCATAGTGTGAAAACTATTTCTGCATCTTAATTTTTCTTATCTGCATTTACTAGGCATGTATGAACATATGAAGAAAAGTTGAGACCGAGGAGGGGGTGGGGGGGGGGGGCATTGTTGAATCTGACATTTAGGGGCTCAACCTGTCCATAAAACATTCCACTGTTCTCAAATATTTTCATTTTTATTTTTCTACACAAAATAAGATCAAGAATAAAGAAAATCAATCAGTAATAAATAAATATAATAATAATAATAAAACAGCAAATAATTAAAATTTAAGCCACCACATATAGTTGGTGGGTAGACAAATTATTTTTTTCAGATTAAAATGAACAAAGCATTATTAGAGCCCTGTAGTCATGACAAAACACGACTATAGTCACATTTATACTCTTTTTATTTACAACATATTGCGCAACTGCAGGGTCTGGAAACATATGCTAACTTGCAAACTAGAGAGCTAGCAACCTAAACGGTAGCCTCCAAGTTATTTCCTTTAAACTTAAATAGCCAAAAACTTACCACTTCCACACGGATAGGGAGGATAACTTTTAACAGTTATTTAACCTTTAACATGAACATTAATCAAACGTAATAATTTTTTCTGGGTACATGATACCATACAGCATCCATATCAAACTTGCGCGGGCCGCACTAACATTAAACTTTCATATCAAGGCGGGGGCCTCAAACTAGTGTCCTGCGCGCCATACATTGTCAAGTATGAAATTCCATGCTATTCATTCAGCGATGATCCTTAATTCAATATTTTTGTATAATGACACAAGATATTCATTCATTCATTTTCTACTGCTTATCCTCACGAGGGTTGCAAGGGTGCTGGAGCCTATCCCAGCTGTCTTCGGGCAAAATGCGGTATACACTGGTTGCCAGCCAATCACACGGCACATGTAGGAGGAGAAAATGGATGTTCTGCACTCTAATTTCGTATTGCCGAGTGTGAAAAGAGGAAGTGTCTCACAGCTGGTGTCTATTAACAATCAATGGGTTTATGAGCCCAGCGGAGTCAATCTGACGTTGCTGGTTCATTGCCATTGTTTTGTTCTCGCTGTCACCTAGACGATCTGTCTTATTTACTGACTTCTTTTATACTTACCAGCTTTATAGTTCACGGAGACCTTTTTGCTCTGTCGCCTTTTGTTTTCCTTTTTGTCTGCAATAACTGTGAGTACCTGCACCTCATCTTGCCTATTCAAATGTTCTTTGTGCATGTTGTTCCTGTCTCTGCTCTTTGCCCACCAGCCACCCTATGGAGAAATCTCATTTTGGCTACCTGCACCCACGATCTTGTCCTTTCCATTACAACCCAAAGCTCATGATCATAGATGAGGATAGGTGAACCAATGCAGTCCACATCACTGAAGACGAGGCACCAGTGTGCCTGTTGATCTCATGTTCTTTCCTTCCCTCACTTGTGAAGAAGACCCAGAGGTACTTAAACTTCTAAGACTCTTTTGGGCGAGACTTGAAGATACTTATTCTCATTCCAGCCATGTCAACACGTGGCATTAAGACTTGAAGATCAAGGCTCAATGAAATCAGCAGGAACACACAATCTACAACAGGGGTCTCAAACTCAATTTACCTGGGGGCCACTGGAGCTAGGGTCTGGGCGAGGCTGGGCCTCATCAGGTTTTCCAAAAAAAAAAAACACACACATTTATTAAAAACAGAAAAATCAATAAACTTTGCTTTGGTTCCGATTTTCTACAATAAAAGCTCTGATAAAACATTCCACTGTTCTCAAATATCTTCATTTTTCTTTTTCTACACAAAATAAGATCAAGAATAAAGAAAATCAATCAATAAATATAATCATAATAAAACGGCAAATAATTAAAAAATTAAGAAACCACATATAGTTTGTGGGTAGACAAATTACTTTTTTCAGATTAAAATGAACAAAGCATTATTAGAGCCCTGTCGACATGACAAAACACGACTATAGTCACATTTATACTTTTTATTTACAACATATTGCGCAACTGCAGGGTCTTGAGACACATGCTAACTCGCAAACTAGAGAGCTAGCGACCTAAACGGTAGCCTTCAAGTTATTTCCTTTAAACTTAAAAAGCCAAAAACTTACCACTTCCACACGGATAGGGAGGATAACTATTGACAGTTATTTAACCTTTAACATGAACATTAATCAAACGTAATAATTTTTTTCTGGGTACATGATACCATATAGCATCCAGCAACTCGCAAACTAGAGAGCTAGCGACCTAAACGGTAGCCTTCAAGTTATTTCCTTTAAACTTAAAAAGCTAAAAAACTTACCACTTCCACACGGATAGGGAGGATAACTATTAACAGTTATTTAACAGTTATTTAACATGAACATTAATCAAACGTAATATTTTTTTTCTGGGTACATGATACCATACAGCATCCATATCAAACTTGCGCGGGCCGCACTAACATTAAACTTTCATATCAAGGCGGGGGCCTGAAAGTAGTGTCCTGCGCGCCACATTTGGCCCGCGGGCCGCGTGTTTGAGACCCAATCCTTCATCCACCAAATCAGATTCCTTCAAAACCATAGAAAATGTGTCATTAAAAATAATCAAGAGAATCAGTGACCTCACTGGAAACCTGCCCCACTTGCCAGCAATGCGGACCAAGCTCTGACACTGATCAGACAAGAGCGAACCGCCTGAATTACGAAGCCTGGTACCCAATACTCCTGGATTACTCCCTACGGGATTCCTGGAGGAACACATTTTTCAAGTGTAACTTAGGAGCGTCTCTCCTTTTCCATTTCATATTACAACCTAAAGCATCATTAAGATCCCATTTTATTTTTCAGCGCCAAGCACACACATTAAACAAGCAGTTAATAGTCTCAAACAATCTGCTGCTTGACAGCGCTGGTTATTATAAAATTGTAACAAATGATACAGGATGACAAGACATTACTTTGTGTCTGCTCATCCTTCAATTTACCGTACAGTTAATTGTACAGTGTAATGCTTGCAAGCAAAGCAAAACAATTGTGCAATTTATATCCACGTTGTAATTATCTCTTTTTCATTATCCGTGCCTCGCAGTTTAATCACTTACTGTTTTGTGGGTCTGGGAATGTTCAAATTAAAGCAGCGAGTCATTAAATGAAGCAACCTTCACTTATTACTCAGTTAATCTGCCTAATTAATATGAGCCTTTGGTAAACAGTAGCATATAGCCGGCGTCCCTTGAAGGAGTCGTACGCTCGCACAATCAAGCGCACACTTGTCTGCACATTAAGACATACTCCATCACGCTTATTAATGTTTGTCTCCTAACAGAGACTGTTTACAGCTGACTTTCTTGAATAAAGTTAAAAGTGAAATTAAGACTATTTTTCTTGTATACTGCATACTTCTCGCTGATAAAAAAAACAACATAAAACACGTATAATAAATGACGCTGCACTCATACACAAAAAAGTACTTCTTTCCAGTTCTGAGGAAAGCTGAAGTCGCTCTTTGCTTATATATGCAAGGTCAAAGGTCACATCTCGAGACTTCTTATCATCTCTCTTTAGGTAGCCGTGCAAGTCGGACTCATTCATTCATTCATTTTCTACCGCTTTTTCCTCACGAGGGTCGCGGGAGGTGCTGGAGCCTATCCCAGCTGTCTTCAGGCGAGAGGCGGGGTACACCCTGGACTGGTCGCCAGCCAATCACAGGGCACATATAGACAAACAACCATTCACACTCACATTCATACCTATGGACAATTTGGAGTGGCCAATTAACCTAGCATGTTTTTGGAATGTGGGAGGAAACTGGAGTACCCGGAGAAAACCCATGCATGCACTCCACACAGAGATGGCCGAGGGTGGAATTGAACCCTGGTCTCCTAGCTGTGAGGTCTGCGCGCTAACCAGTAGACCGCCGTGCCGCCCCTAAAGTCGGACTATTGAAGTAAATATAAGAAAATTGAATCTTTGTTAGAGTCAGCCCTGCTCAGCTTGTGTTTTGTTTAACGTGAAAAATGTACTCAAAAATTTTGCCTCGGGGGCTGCATGGTGACCGAGTAGTTAGAGCGCAGGCCACACAGCCAGGAGACCTGGGTTTGATTCCCCTCTCTGTGAGGAGTTTTCCGGTTTCCTCCCACATTCCAAAAACATGCTAGGTTAATTGGCGACTCCAAATTGTCCATAGGTATGAATGTGAGTGTGAATGGTTGTTTGTCTATATGTGCCCTGTGATTGGCTGGCGACCAGTCCACGGTGTACCCCGCCTCTAAATCTCAACAAAAACATCTCAACATTTTTATTGTTAAGAATTGTAGAATTTCTAACAGTGTTGCATGTGCATTACTAATTATGACTAATATTGAATAGCATTTGCCTTCTGTGGGGAAAACATCCTATTTTTGGAGAAACTCTTTAACTACATTTGGTTGCGAATGCTGAATCGCTAAAATGCAATTGTTATGAGGGTACTTTTCTCACTGGCAAGAATATCAGAATAGCAGTGTGTGCATGTTATTCTCCCACCTTAACACAGGCATCCACTGTATGGTTTTTAGTCCTGCTGTAGTACCCTAAAACAGATTTTCTGGCTTAGTCTGAAGAAAACTGTCCTATCTAGTCTTGGAGTATTAGATGGCTTGAGCTACTTACATTTTTTATTTTGTTTTGTTGGTTTATGAAAAAGACTACTTCAAGTTGAATTGATGAATTTTGTAACGAAATAGGATTCATAATGAAAGTTGTACGTATTCAATGTGTCAATGTGAGGTGTAGTTCTGGATTCCAGACGTGGCAGGTGAGGTTAGAATACAATTTGTGCAGAAAGGATTGTGGCCGATCCCTCTTCACCCCGGACATAGACTCTTCGAGACGCTCCCCTCTGGCAGGAGGCTGCGGTCCATCAGGACCAAAACCTCACGCCACAAGAACTGTTTCTTCCCGTCTGCTGTCAGCCTCATCAACAAGGCCCGGAACCCCACCTGACACTCTTCACACCCCACCTCTGCCTCATCCTGCCACTTTGACACTTTGACACTTTCATTGTATACGTTACATTAACGCCCAGTTTGGACTTTTAGGAAAAACAATCAGACTGCACTTCCGGAATAACAAACAAAAAACAGACTGTGTACATATATTTATACTGTTATTCTGTATATTTTGTATTTTTCATTCTTTTTTAATAAATGTGTCTGCACCTACTATACCAAAACAAATTCCTAGTATGTGTTTGATCATATCTGGCAATAAACCCTTTTCTGATTCTGATTCTGATTCTGATTATTCAGTCCAAAATCTATCCAAAAGTGATAGTGCCTGGAAGAGTGCACAGAGGAACATGCAAAATAAGTGAAAAACTGAATCAAACAAGGTCTAGTGGAAGAAACGTGTAGCATGATGTCAAAAAGAACAATCCAACGTTCCCTAGCTGTCAGCAGTCAGTCTAAGTAGGAAGCATGGGCAATCACCCTCAGGTGTGTTCAGTGGCTCCGCCTCCAGCCAGGAACAGAAAGCAAACAATGGGGGGCACAAAGCACGGGCACGGGCACGTGTGGCATGATATATTCTTTATTCAGGAATAGCAAATGTAATCGTTATGGAAACAGTTAATATTTGATTGATATTCTATTGCTGCTTTTGACTCAATGGAGCTTTTTGGTAGCTATAGTGATCTTGGAATCATTTGTGTGTCTGACATCCATTTTTTTTTGTCCTGGTGCTCCTTTTTTATTGCTGGATGACTGCCTAACTGCTACCACTCTAAAGCTGAGACAATTGAAAAAAATGACTTTCAATTCAGCGTCCATAAGAAGACCTGCCAGTTAGGAATTAAGAGTTGAGGCGTGCAATGTCACATCAATGACACATTTGGTCCTTCTTGTCTTCTATCCACTCTACTCCACGGCTCACATGAGATAATCCTTCACATAGTACAAGTTGCCCTTGACAACGCAATGCAGCAGATGCAATTAGATGGAGCATGTGACTGCTCATCTATAGGTGCTTTTTTATTACATCGCAGGGGATAAAAATCGTTCAGGCTGTCGCTGCCCTTTTTGGCAAAAATACAGAGTAGGAAGAATGGGATTGTTGATAGAAGATGGCAGTCGGGATTTTAGTGGACCTAAAGCGTATCATGCTAAAAGTCTCACCTTTGTGACAGCTCTCACATGGGACCAATCCATGGTGATGTGACCTCCGCAGTGTCAATGTTTGCAGGGGCTCTATTGGCTACACACGCTAAATTGCATTTGATGCTCGTTAAAATTTATCGTTTATCGTTGGATGGATGTATTTTTGTATTTCAGAGACTGCTTTATTTTGATTTTGAAACTCTCTCCTCCGATTTCATATCAAAATCATATTCAGATTTAAACCATAGTCATTGTCAGTCGACAAAAAAAGTGAAGCTCACGTTCAACCCATTCAAATGGAAGGATAGTAACATCAAACTGGAATCAAATAATGATTACTTATCTACTTAGCAGTGCTCATGTGAAACTTTAAAAAAAAATGCGGGCTTGCAAAATACACATTATTGACCTGTATTTACTATAAAATTCATTGAGCCATTAATTATATTCAACATTTCAAGTTAATTAAGATACTAGAAGAGTGGAGGTTTGCCCTGGAAAGGAGAGGAATGAAGAATAGCCGCAGCAAGACGGAGTACATGTGTGTGAATGAGAGGGACCCAAGTAGAAGAGTGAGGTTACAGGGAGAAGAGATACAGAAGGTGGAAAATTTTATGAAATTTTATGAAATTTTGTGAAAAGGGGGTGAAGAAGCGTGTAAAACAAATAGTCAATATATTGGTTCTCAGTGGGAGTGACCAGGATGGATAGGATCAGGAAGGAGTACATCAGAGGGACATTACATGTTAGAGGCCTTGGAGATAAAGTCAGAGAGACCAGACTGAGATGGTTGGGACATGTCCAGAGGAGAGATAGTGAATATATTGGTTCTCAGTGGGAGTGACCAGGATGGATAGGATCAGGAAGGAGTACATCAGAGGGACACTACATGTTAGAGGCCTTGGAGATAAAGTCAGAGAGACCAGACTGAGATGGTTGGGACATGTCCAGAGGAGAGATAGTGAATATATTGGTTCTCAGTGGGAGTGACCAGGATGGATAGGATCAGGAAGGAGTACATCAGAGGGACATTACATGTTAGAGGCCTTGGAGATAAAGTCAGAGAGACCAGACTGACATGGATGGGACATGTCCAGAGGAGAGATAGTGAATATATTGGTTCTCAGTGGGAGTGACCAAGATGGATAGGATCAGGAAGGAGTACATCAGAGGGACATTACATGTTAGAGGCCTTGGAGATAAAGTCAGAGAGACCAGACTGAGATGGTTGGGACATGTCCAGAGGACAAATAGTCAATATATTGGTTCTCAGTGGGAGTGACCAGGATGGATAGGATCAGGAAGGAGTACATCAGAGGGACATTACATGTTAGAGGCCTTGGAGATAAAGTCAGAGAGACCAGACTGAGATGGATGGGACATGTCCAGAGGAGAGATAGTGAATATATTGGTTCTCAGTGGGAGTGACCAGGATGGATAGGATCAGGACGGAGTACATCAGAGGGACATTACATGTTAGAGGCCTTGGAGATAAAGTCAGAGAGACCAGACTGAGATGGTTGGGACATGTCCAGAGGAGAGATAGTGAATATATTGGTTCTCAGTGGGAGTGACCAGGATGGATAGGATCAGGAAGGAGTACATCAGAGGGACATTACATGTTAGAGGCCTTGGAGATAAAGTCAGAGAGACCAGACTGAGATGGTTGGGACATGTCCAGAGGAGAGATAGTGAATATATTGGTTCTCAGTGGGAGTGACCAGGATGGATAGGATCAGGAAGGAGTACATCAGAGGGACATTACATGTTAGAGGCCTTGGAGATAAAGTCAGAGAGACCAGACTGAGATGGTTGGGACATGTCCAGAGGAGAGATAGTGAATATATTGGTTCTCAGTGGGAGTGACCAGGATGGATAGGATCAGGAAGGAGTACATCAGAGGGACATTACATGTTAGAGGCCTTGGAGATAAAGTCAGAGAGACCAGGCTGAGATGGATTGGACATGTCCAGAGGAGAGATGAATATATTTGTAGATTAAGTGTCCTGCAGTAGGGATATCTGAAGGGGAAGGCGACTGTAAAAAGTCTGGGGAACTACTTTCACACCATGCTTCAGATACCGCCCGAAGGGAGCCATCATATTTCTGATAGATTAGATTGAATTCTGTTGATCAATATTTTCACGCCAGTATTATTGTCTCACACAAACACTGAGCCAAGAGGTATTATTGCTCCCTATCTGCACCGGTGTGTTGTAAGGTGTACAGCTGAGCAAAAATCAAATCATTCAAGTGATCAGCCCCTGCAGCCAACAAAGAGGAGCCATGGCAGTAGAAAATGTTTCTGTTTATAGCCATCTGCAAAATGAAAAGAGTTTTTGGCAGCGAATAAATGAAAGGAGCACAAGCATGAAAACACAAACACTAAAGCAGGAGATCTCCTGTTCCAAAGATAAAAAAGAATATAATGACATTTGAAGGTGAATGAGTAAAGATTGGATTTCTGACTGCGATCTTGGGGTTATTTGTGTCAAGTCACTCCTTCCAAGAAAACAAGAGACAAGCCGGCAGAGATTCAAATGAAATAGGATAAAAACTGCGTTTATTCAAGAGTAGGATTTCTGATTTTGCAGTTTCTCTCCAAAATGTCCCAGTCGGCTGACATAATTCAGGTTTACTCAGCACCTTTGCTCTTACTTCAAATTCCATTTTGAACCATACATAAAGTCTACCCTGCAAAATAGTAACAATAGTTATTGATTTTTGCTGATTTATATGTAAGAGGTTGCTGTACTTTATTTACAGAAGTGGAACTGCAGCACACTGCCAGCGAAACAACCTTCAACTAAATAATTAGTAGAGTGTATTTGTCTAAAGTCTGTTTTTGTTTGACGAGTGAGCGCTCTGTCGCACAGTACACGTCTTTGGACTCAAAGGTGGGCTTGGGTAAGTGTAAGTGAAGTTTGGGTGAGTGTGAAACTGTTGTAAGTCATAAGTCATATCTGAACCCCACATGTGAAATACTTCTTCTGGGATAGTGGTAATAATAATAATAATAATAATAATAATAATAATAATAATAATAATAATAATAATAATAATAATAATAATAATAATAATAATAATAATAGGGGCAGCACGGTGGACGAGTGCTTAGCGCGCAGACCTCACAGCTAGAAGACCAGGGTTCAATTCCACCCTCGGCCACACCATCTCTGTGTGGAGTTTGCATGTTTATGAATGTGAGTGTGAATGGTTGTTTGTCTATATGTGCCCTGTGATTGGCTGGCCACCAGTCCAGAGTGTACCCCGCCTCTCGCCCAAAGACAGCTGGGATAGGCTCCAGCAGCCCCGCGACCCTCGTGAAGAAAAAACGGTAGAAAATGAATGAATGAATGAAGAATAATAATAATAATAATAATAATAATAATAATAATAATAATACATTTTATTTGTATAGCGCTTTTCAAAATACTCAAAGACGCTTTACAGAAGAATGAAGTTGAATAAAGCAAGTAAACAGAGTAGAAGACACACCAAAATACAACATTAATTGGTTAATACACAGTTTAAAGCAGGGCGGGGCACAGCAGTGCGATATAAAAAAGTTAGATATTAAAAACAGATTTAAAGAGGTGTTTTTTTTATCAATTATTTTGCGTCAAGCACCCCCTCCCAGGGTACACAAGTATTTTTTTCATGCCACACTGAAAACCAACATAATGTTTGTTTATTTATATGTACAAACCACTGTATGAGTTGCGGGCACAAGCATCGTTCCAGCATGAATAAAAACAGATATAAGACAATAACAGACCTGACAATCTGTTTACACAACAGCTTGTGTTCCCTTACTAAATCAAATCAAATCAACTTTATTTGTATAGCACTTTTCCTGCAAAGACATGCAACAAAAAGTGCTTTACAGAATTAAAACAATTACCACAATTAAAAGGAGAAAAAAAAAAACTATACCAAAAACTATCCAAACCGAGACCTTAAAACCAGGGTACGTACTACACACCTCTTTTTTTCTTTCACATTCTCTCTCTTACATCTTAAACACAGTGACAGTGTACGGCTCATTACCACAAGGTCTCTTTTCCCATTTTACCTTCCTGGTTCAGAGAAGGTAAAACGTCCTTTCCCCCTCTTTAGCTCTGCATGAGTTGAGATCGATTGCACTCCCGATCCTCCTCTTAGATTTTTAATAATATACCTTTGTCATCATGTGTGCAATGTGCAATAGCAAAATTTTCTTCTGTGAAAAAAAATCTTCCATGCATGAGAGATTACAGCAGCCACACCAATATCCAATCTCGTTGTACATTTTGTATAATGACAATAAAGGCCATTCCATTCCATCCATATGTTCAAACCTGACATGAAATTCAAGGAAAATAATAATAATAATAATAATAATAATATTTTGGAATATCCACAATCCGTACATAAGACATGAACGCACATCTTTTTTGTGTGTGTGTTCTAAATAGAACTTCTAGCATGAGCCAACTAACAATGTAGGTCATGGGATTCACTTAGTCCGCCTGTAGAACTCTCCAACAACGTTTTAGCGTTTTTTTTTTTTTTTAATAGATGCTGCGACTATGTAGTAACTGGTACAATCACGATAACGTAATACTGAGAGTATTTTGCCATCATTTTAATGGTCATTTTAAGCATTACTGGCGTTTCCTTCCTTGGTGCATTGATTTCACATAGCAACAACAGCAACATGGAGAATCTTTGTTTGTTTCTTTCTTTCGGCTTTTTCCTTACGGAGTCACCACAGCTGATGTTTTTTTGATCCGCATACTGATTTTTGGCTTAAGCCCTTGATATTCCGGATTCCGGATTCCAAATACCGATGGTGCTTACTGTGGAGATTCGAACATGGGGCGTCCGGTCCAAAGTCCAGAACACTAACCACTACACCACGGTGGCCTCAACAGCAACATAAAGAATGCCACCACGAATCATGTTAGACTCCGACGACCAGATCCTACACAGATTTAACTACAGTGAAACACTAAGCCAGGGGTGCTCACACTTTTTCAGCATGCGAGCTACTTTTAAAATGACCGAGTCAAAATGATCTACCCACTACAAAAATGCAAAACATCTATTTATTTTCAAATGTATTGAGGATTATTTGTACGTACAATGTATGTTGATGTACCTTACATAACCAAATGAGCCAATATTGAAAAAAACACACATAATTAACTATTAACATTAATTACCTCCACATTACTCCACTCTTCCCTTCTTTGGTACTGCGATGGTAGAATGGCATATGAGGCAAACGCACTTCGAAAAAGACATTGTGAAAAAAAAGTCCACCTCCCATTCCGTATGAAAGTGATATGTTTTTGCCTTTTTACTTGGTCCAGCTCCTTCACTCATTTTAGTGACCATAAACTTTAGCGAGGGCTTAAAATCTGACGCAATTCGCCGACTAGCTTAGCACTTTGCATCGTTGTTTACGCATGAGCGGTGACCTAAAGGTCAAAATTCAGTTGTCATCTGACTGGTTGTCCTGTATGTCAATCAAGTAACGGGGATGGATGATAGGCTGACATCGTAAGTTCTGCTGCACTTAGAGACGTTGTTTGATTTGATTGGTCGCCCGAAGGGCAACATTCAGTTGTCATCTGAATGGCTGCCCTGTATATCAATCAAGTGACGGCATTGATGCTGGGATGATATTTTTTTAATGTCACGCCGCGATCGACCAGTACCACCTCCGCGATCGACCGGTAGATCGCGATCGACTTAATGAGCACCCCTGCACTAAGCCATTGTCATAGCTTCATCACGTAGCACTAGTGCTAAATGTTTCACGGACAAAATAAGAGCTTCTTTATAAAAATTTCGTACAACTTCAGCTCTCACTGAGATGTTGACTGATGGGATGGCTGTATCTTTCAGCACAACACTTATACCGCCTGTTAAGATGGCAAATGTGATAGATTTCTCCATTTTTGGCCAAGTCATCTTTTTTCAGTCGAATTTTTGCAATTCATCCACATTGGAGGGTTTTCCAGCATGGAGCACCTTTTTAAGGTCGTGCCACAGCTATGCCACAGAGGTGCCCCGAATGAAACAACCCTATATATGGCAGAGGTAGGGAACCTATGGCTTGGGAGCCAGGTAGGGCTCTTTTGATGACACTATCTGGCTCTCAAGCATTTCTTACCACAATAAAAATGTATTTTTTGCAACAGAAATCACTGTTAAAAATAATATTAAAAATCAAAACTTTCTTATGCATTTTAATTCGTCCATCTATTTTCTACTGCAATACGGCCGACCATATCCATCTTTCCTGATGATATTTTCCAGGTCAAACACCAAAACTCGATTATTACTGGGTAATGCGGTAGTCTACCGGTCATTGAGATGTAAAAAAACATGTAAATGTAAACTTTCCTCCTTTAGTCAAATAGTCACCTAGCTAAAGCTGCAGAACCAAGCCTTCTGGTGAAGATGGCCAAAAGAATGAAATATACTGAGTACGGTGCAAAACCATGCAGCAGCAGAAGTTGCATTAATGGCAGCAAGTATTTGATTTATTATTAGACACTGCGCTGCTCACGCAAGTATGCTGGCCACACCTCCTTGGCGTGGGGTAGTGTGCATCGATCTACATAATTAGAGCCCATTATATCTAAAACGGGCGGCACGGTGGTCTAGGGGTTAGCGCACAGACCTCACAGCTAGGAGACCAGGGTTCAATCCCACCCTCGGCCATCTCTGTGTGGAGTTTGCATGTTCTCCCCGTGCATGCGTGGGTTTTCTCCGGGTACTCCGGTTTCCTCCCACATTCCAAAAACATGCTAGGTTAATTGTTGACTCCAAATTGTTCATAGGTATGAATGTGAGTGTGAATGGTTGTTTGTCTATATGTGCCCTGTGATTGGCTGGCAACCAGTCCAGGGTGTACCCCGCCTTACGCCCGAAGACAGCTGGGATAGGCTCCAGCACCCCCGCGACCCTCGTGAGGAAAAGCGGTAGAAAATGAATGAATGAATGAATATATCTAAAACTGTTGGTCTTACATACAAATGCACACATTTTATTGCATTCAATGTTTTAAAAAAATGTATATGGCTCTCACAGATACACATTTTAAAATATCTGGCCTTCATGGCTCTCTTAGCCAAAAAGGTTCCCGACCCCTGCTATATGGCTTGATGGTAGACTTAACGATCCACGTCGCTGCAGATTAAAGAATATCTTGGAGAGGTGCATGTCACATAACGCTGGTACGGTATCTTACATCCCCTTTCTGTGTCATTCTGTGTTAATAAAGATAATGAAATTGGTATAACGTATATACGCGCTTGGAGAGAAATCATGTCTTATTTGTCAAGAGTATTTAATAACACCAACAGCATTTTCTTCCATGTAAAAACACACCAATGAATCCAAGCATTTAGAAACCATCAGTTTGAAGTAAATAGAGGATGACTTTTAATTTGTAGCAGTCGGTTTATACCGTGGGGGGCACTTCAGAAAAGAGTTCTTGACGGCTTATCTCGCAAGACACGATTGTGTATGCACTTGTTGCAAGTATACAGTCCTTAGGGTGAGATAGTGTCTTAGCGGAATGCGAGTGACAGGTTGCTTCATTACGATGCTAGTCAGGTCTTCTGGTCTGAAATATGCCATGGGCAGTGTGTTTTGTCAAGGAACAACAAGGGACAAGTAGGGAAGCATATATATGTGTGAAGACATAGCACCGACTTTTTCCTTTGGACACTGATTTTCAACATGGACGATAGCGCTACCGCATGATGTATAATTTATTGGCTCGCTGAGTAAAGCTGAGGGAGCTGAAATGAAACACATGAATGTAAAGGCTCACATCCGACAGGTGTCAAGATGTTCTATACATCTATTATACTCAATCTCTACATAGAGTCCGTATAATGTCCCCTTGAACTCAAAATTGACTTGTGTTTTTGTTTATCAACACAGAATCTAAGAAAAATCTAACATCTCTAACACTCAAACCATGAAATTTGAAGTTCCGGGTTTTTATGTTATAAATGAAAAACTCCTTCCCCGTGGAGATGCCATCACCTCTGACCCACCGACTGTTAGTTGAACTTCATGGAGGGCGGCCTTAGAATAAAGTCTAAGCCAACTATCCATCATTCAGTTACAGATGTGGTTTCATCATTTTGTTTTGTATGACAATTGTATGACAATAAACTGCAAAAATAGGTCTAAAAAACTCTAGTTCGGGAGTTCCAGCGTTGAGGGAATGTGGAGTTACTCCGACCCAGAGTGGTAGTACAGTAAACCTCGGATATATCGGATTCAATTGTTCCCACTGGTTTTGTCCGATATAAGCGAAATCCGTTATATGCGTATACCGGAAAATGTCCGTTTTACGCATATATCGGATTTATATCCGGTATATGCGTAAATCGGATTTTATCCGTTATAAAAAGGCACTTCCTTGACTATGTTTCCAATGTACCTGGACGCGCAGGCAACGCTGCAAACGCTGCAAATGACGTCGTATAGCGGCCTGTCACGATACGGCGAATCGGAGCGCCACGATGCGGCCATCCGATATATGCGAGGGAAATTTCATGGAAATGCATTGGAACGGGACTGGAGATTTTGTCCGAAATAGGCGAAATCCGTTATAAAAAATCCGATATATGCAATGAATTTTTATTGGAAATGCATTACAGAAAAATTGGTTCTTTTTTATCTGTCCGTTGTGAGCGAATTTCCGATATATCCGAGGTTTACTGTACCTGCTCACAGCCAGCAGTCTCAAAAGCACACTTTTGGAAAACGCCACTGAAGGCATCTACTGACGTACCAGATCCGACGGAAAACTGTGCAACCATTTCAGATTAGGATTCAAATTCAAAGTCCAACAGAAATGTTTCCTCCTGCTCATTGATCTGATGATCTACAACGTCGATGGACTTGTACTACTCTCCTCAAGAAGATGATTTTGTGTACTTGGGTTCTACCATCTCTGACTTGTTGTCTCTCAATGCTTAGCTGCAGAGGAGGATAACTAAGCTTCTACCAGAGCGTGGACAAACAACAAGCTGTCACAACATACCAAATTCAAGTCTATAGTGCCGGGGTTTTGAGCACCATCTTATATGGAAACAAACCGTGGACCACATCTGCGCCACAACGCATTCCACAAACGTAGTCGACGTTGCATTTTAAACATCAAGTGGAAAAACAGAATAACCAACACCACTGTTCTGCAGAGGGCCGGAATTCCCAGATTGTACAGCCGGCTGAAAAAATGACGCATGCGTTGGCTTGGGTATTCCCTAAAGGCCTCCTATACCTCTAAAAAGATGTCAGAGGCACCTGAAGGCCCGAGGCATCAACACATGCACATATATGAGGACATGGCTAAACATTCTGGAGACAGCTAATCAATAAGCGTCTCTGCAGCTTTGAAGGGTCACACGACCAGAAGCAATTCAAAAAAGACCAATAGGAATTCGTCTCTTCGCTGTGCTAGATGAACTGTCACTCTCACATTGGACCTTTTAGTCATGTCCGACGTTGCCACGGATAACTTGATTGACCTTCCTTGGATGTGCGGTCCTATGGTCTTCCAAGACCGAAGGACCAAGACCGATAGCTTGCATAGCTACGCTTGTGTTGTATCCTCCCCAATTCATTTTAATATGTTAAGATCCCATTTATTATGGTAGGCAATTGCAGTGTTACTGCATATAAAGTTGTCCGTTGCTACATCGCTCCCTCACAATTATGTTTTTTGAAAAATTTGTTTATTAGATATTTACCACTGTTTTTGGTGGAATATGGACTATTATTCATTCATTCATTTTCTATACTGCTTATTCTCACGAGGGTCACGCGCATGCTGGAGCCTATCCCAGCTGTCTTCGGGCGAGAGGCGGGGTACACCCTGGACTGGTGGCCAGCCAATCACAGGGCACATATAGACAAACAACCATTCACACTCACATTCATACCTATGGACAATTTGGAGTCAACAATTAACCTAGCATGTTTTTGGAATGTGGGAGGAAACCGGAGTACCCGGAGAAAACCCACACAGGGAGAACATGCAAACTCTGCACAGAGATGCCCGAGGGGGGAATCCAACCCGGGTCTTGTAGCTGTGTGCCCTGTGCACTAACCACTCGTTGATTCAAATTAAAAATGAAATGAAAAGGGTTATGTTTAAGTGTGTAGGAGTAAGGAGTACATGTCATCAGGTCAGATGTCTGAGGGGGTACATGACTGTAAAAAGAACCACTGGAGCCTATCCCAGCTGTCTTCGGGCGAGAGGCGGGGTACACCCTGGACTGGTGGCCAGCCAATCACAGGGCACATATAGACAAACAACCATTCACACTCACATTCATACCTATGGGCATTTTTTAGAGTCTACAATTAGACTCTAACATGGATGTTTTTGGTATGGGAGGACACTGAAGTACCCTGAACTAATAATAATAATAATAATAATAATAATACATTTTATTTGTATAGCGCTTTTCTCAAATAAAACAGTCAGACTCAAAATACTCAAAGACACTTTACAGAAAAATTGAGTTGAATAAAAACAAGTAAACGGAGTAAAAGATACATTAAAATACAACATTCATTGGTTTATACATAGTTAAAACATGAGTAAAAGCAGGGCGGGTGGGTTTTTAGTTGTTTTTTGAAACTGGGAAGGTCAGGGCAAGCACGGAGCGAATGGGGGCAAAGAGTTCCAGAGGGTGGGTGTCATGTTCCGGCTTTTGAGCTTTGCGGTTCGACCCCAGGATGCAGAGATAAGGACCCAAATGCAGGTAAAATATATTTATTTTGGCTATGCAGCAGAATGACGCACGGAATGCCTCATATTAACTCTCTAACAGGATCTCAGTGTATAGACTGGTCATATATCTCATCTCGTTTCATATTATCTACATACTGTCACGACATTCTACAGTCCTATAGTTGTTTTTTTCACTTATTAAAATATATTTTTCTATGCATTTTACACAAACTGTTTAGTTCACTGAAAACTGGAAAATCCATTGAATCATATTAATTCATTCATATTCTACCGCTTATCCTCACAAGGATCGTGGGTGTGCTGGAGCCTATCCCAGCTATCACATTTTGACAAACAACCATTCACACTCACATTCATACCTATGGACAATTTGGAGTCGCCAATTAACCTAGCATGTTTTTGGAATGTGGGAGGAAACCGGAGTACCCGGAGAAAAGCTGCGCACGAATCTAACCCAGGTCTTCAAGCTGTATTTGTATATTTGAAAAACTGTTGATTTTTGTTTGATACTTGGGTTGTTTATATTGTTTATTTTTCTATATTGTGTATTTTGTACTGCTTAACTGACTCTGTACTCTTGCTGCTGTGCAATACAATACAATACAATTTCCCCACTGAGGGACGAATAAAGACATATCTCAATCTTAGCAAGTGCGGGAGATAATTGAAAGGAACGGAAAACGGTACAGAGCAACAGAGGAAGTGAATACAAAATAAGGGCATGAACTAGGAACACAAGAAGAAACACAAAACTGTCACACGGGCAAAGATGCAGATTGTGACAATGTGGGGGCAGCGATGGAGAAGGTTCTAAGTAACAGATGTCTTTCCCCCTTTCCTTACTATCCATATCAGGTCGGCACTCTTCCCTCTCCTTTTTCCTGGTAATCATTCACCCATAATCTCAACCACGCCAAATCCTTCTCGGGTGGCAAGGACAAAGGATGTGCACGTTTCCACTCACCTACAATGCACAGCAGGGCAGCAAAGAGCACAAGCTGTGCCTCCACTTCCAAAATACCCACACTTACTGTGGCTGGGTAGATGACTGATTATTTCCTGGGTGAACTTTCCAGCACACATAGTTAACCCATCAGCATTTGAACTATAGGAGGCAATCAGAGAATAATGAGGGTTATGTTCCTTTTCTTTTCATTGGCGCTGACTTCCCCCTCTGGGCTATTAGAGAACATTACATTACCCCCCCCAATCTTCAAGGATGACTTAATAATGATCAAGGTGTCCGCTCTTTGCATCACAGGTTCATTGGGCAGGCATTGAAGGCAACATGCAACATGAAACGTGTGACATTTTTATACACCGTATATATAATTTACAGTACAGTAAACCTCGGATATATCGGACTCGGATATATCAGAAATTCGCTCACAACGGACAGATAAAAAAGAACCAATGCATTTCCAATAAAAATTCATTGCATATATCGGATTTTTTATAACGGATTTCGCCTATTTCGGACAAAATCTCCAGTCCCGTTCCAATGCATTTCCATTAAATTTCCCTCGCATATATCGGATGGCCGCATCGTGGCGCTCCGATTCGCCGAATCGTGACAGGCCGCTATACGACGTCATTTGCAGTGTCTGCAGCGTTGCCTGCGCGTCCAGGTACATTGGAAACATAGTCAAGGAAGTGCCTTTTTATAACGGATAAAATCCGATTTACGCATATACCGGATATAAATCCGATATATGCGTAAAACGGACATTTTCCGGTATACGCATATAACGGATTTCGCTTATATCGGACAAAACCAGTGGGAACAATTGAATCCGATATATCTGAGGTTTACTGTATATACAATTTACTTAGCTGCACATTGGACGAGTGGTTAGCGCGCAGGCCTCACAGCTAGGAGACCAGAGTTCAATTCTACTCTCTGTGTGGAGTTTGCATGTTCTCCCCGTGCATGCGTGGGTTTTCTGCAGGGACTCCGCTTTCCTCCCACATTCCAAAAACATGCTAGGTTGATCATCTGGATGAGCTTATAAACAAAGCACTGACTTCTGCAGGAATAGACTTGAGCTCCCCAGCGACCATGAAGGGATCACTGGTGTAGAAAATGGACGACGAGATGGATGGTCATACAACACAAAAGAAAAACAGCATGCATCAATGAACATTCTATAAGTTCAATAAAAATATCAATAAAATATGTGACTGTGCTTTGCTTTTGTTATTGTTTAATAAACAAAACCCAAAGCACTATATGTTCCATTTCTATTGGGAAATGTAATAACAAACACTGCCGTAGTGTCCTTGCTTCGAAACGCATCTTGCTGAGATGACGCAATTATTGAATAACTTCTTTTGCATGCATAATGCTAGTTCAATCAAAGTAGCGTTTATGGTGGGGGTCTTACACATGCACTGTACATGTCTGTGCATGTGAATTGAAGCAGGTACATGAAATGTTCATGTCATTCTTGCACAATTATTACACAAGTCCGCTTTGGGAAAGATGCAGACCTATAGTTGTTTTTTCACTTATTAAAATATATTTTTCTATGCATTTTACACAAACCGTTTAGTTCACTGAAAACTGGAAAAACCATTGAATGATATTCATTCATTCATATTCTACCGCTTATCCTCACAAGGATCGTGGGTGTGCTGGAGCCTATCCCAGCTATCACATATAGACAAACAACCATTCACACTCACATTCATACCTATGGACAATTTGGAGTCGCCAATTAACCTAGCATGTTTTTGGAATGTGGGAGGAAACCGGAGTACCCGGAGAAAAGCTACGCACAAATCTAACCCAGGTCTTCTAGTCTTCTGTGTGGCCTGCGTGCTAACCACTCGTCCACCATGCAGCCCATTTAATGATGATATTGTTGGAGTTTATGATTTTTCACAGTCAGTAAATGTATTTCTGAGATTTGTCCAATGCAATTGCTGTGCTTAAACGTAAAATGTATATGTAAAAGTATATATATAATGATCCAAATTGAAGCAGGTACATGAAATGTTCATGTCATTCTTGCACAATTATTACACAAGTCTGCTTTGGAAAAGATGCAAAAAATAAAAAATTCTACAGTCCTATAGTTGGTTTTTTTTCACTTATTAAAATATATTTTTCTATGCATTTTACACAAACCGTTTAGTTCACTGAAAACTGGAAAATCCATTGAATTATATTAATTCATTCATATTCTACCGCTTATCCTCACAAGGATCGTGGGTGTGCTGGAGCCTATCCCAGCTATCACATATAGACAAACAACCATTCACACTCACATTCATACCTATGGACAATTTGGAGTCGCCAATTAACCTAGCATGTTTTTTGGAATGTGGGAGGAAACCGGAGTACCCGGAGAAAAGCTACGCACGAATCTAACCCAGGTCTTCTAGCTGTGTGGCCTGCACGCTAACCACTCGTCCACCATGCAGCCCATTTAATGATGATATTGTTGAAGTTTATGATTTTTCACTTTAATCAACTTTTATCTCAAGATGACTTTTACCAGATATTAAGTGCCAACTGTTCCTTTGGCATGACTTTGACAGCCAGTAAATGTATTTCTGAGATTTGTCCAATGCAATTGCTGTGCTTAATTGTAAAATGTATATGTAAAAGTATATATATAATGATCCAAATTCCTGTAGTGAGAGTCAGATACTGGAATACAATATACTTGAGCCAATATACAATATACAATATACAATATAGTATACCTGAGCTCCATGTTAGATTTATAGTACGTATATTTGACTAGGGAGATACGGTATGAGATGCCATGACATTTAATTACTCACGTCAATCAGCAGTGAATTTGCAGCAGAAATAACATCTGTTAATATAATTTTTGAGCGATGGTGTTCACAAGAAGACGCACAATAATAATGAGATAGTAATAGTGAAATAGTATTTGCTTTGTCTTCATTTTTTGATTAATCATTCATTACAAGGTTTTCCCAACAAAGTTGTGACTGAATAATTACATAAATGTACACTTTCAGAAAAAATGTTTACTTTTGAAAAGTATATGTGGCCTTTCTCGATCAACAAAATGAAAAACACACACACACAGAAACACGTATGATCGACTTTGTGAAAGTGTCTGTCATATATTGATCCAGCACAGCTGGTATATGATGTTGTGCACACACAGGAGGGATTACCCAAGAACGAGCAAATCCCTATCGTTCTTTCTTTGTCCTTAATCCTCATGTTATTTTTCTTTCCCCTCTTACACGTGTATTATGAGATAAGCAAGTACAATAAGATGTTTTTTATGTAGTCAGAAGAAACATATTAGATATGTTATCCCAGCAATCCCCACCATTCTGTGACGGAAGACAGGTGAGACATATGGGGGGGAGGGTAGGAGGCCATGCATCATAACCCCCCCATTCCCATTCCCGTTCTCCTTGTCGGACTGATGCATTGACGACCACATTCAATGAGTGAACATTGGTCACTCAAATCCCTGACTAACAAGTACCTTGAAAAATTTTCATACGCGACTTCCAAGGCCAAACTCTCGTCAGCCTGGTGTCCAGCCAAATGACTGTGGAGAGAGGGAACCACCACCCCCGCCAACACACTCCAGAGCCAATGCCTGGCCCCAAGGGGGTCGGCACAATGCCAGTGCCCGTGCTTGTAGATAACTCTTGTGTACAGTGCAGGTTTGGACATAACTTCTCATTCAATGCCTTTTCCTTATTTTCATGACTATTTACATGTCGGCTTATGTACTTTACAAAAAAGTGTGAAATAACTCTAAATATGTCTTATATTTTAGAAATAGTTTTTTTGTCTTGTAAGTTTTATTCTAGAGCACTAGAACCTTTTTGGTGCTCTCATTGAGTTTTATGTGGTCTTAACCTGAAATGGTTTTCTTACTACAGTAAACCTCGGATATATCGGATTCAATTGTTCCCACTGGTTTTGTCCGATATAAGCGAAATCCTTTATATGGGTATACCGGATAAAATCCGATTTACGCATGTCCCGGATATAAATTCGATATATGCGTAAATCGGATTTTAATCCGTTATGAAAAGGCACTTCCTTGACTATGTTTCCAATGTACCTGGACGCGCAGGCAACGCTGCAAACGCTGCAAATGACGTCGTATAGCGGCCTGTCACGATTCGGCGAATCGGAGCGCCACGATGTATATATATCCGATATATGCGAGGGAAATTTAATGGAAATGCATTGGAACGGGACTGGAGATTTTGTCCGAAATAGGCGAAATCCGTTATAAAAAATCCGATATATGCAATGATTTTTTATTGGAAATGCATTACAGAAAAATTGGTTCTTTTTTATCTGTCCGTTGTGAGCGAATTTCCAATATATCCGAGTCCGATATATCCGAGGTTTACTGTACTTCTTCTTCTTAATTTCTTGCCTTATTAATGAGGTTGGGACCATGGGCTTGTATTGTGTGTGTCCAAACATTCATAGTTCATAGCAGTGATGGGCAGATCGACACTGATATATCGATACTACCAAAAGCATATGCGACCAGATATCCATTTTGACAAGTGAGAGATACGGCTGCATTAGTAGCAGCCTCCTGGATCAATAAGAAACAGACATAAATTCTTGAGTTAATCAATTGTAGAGACATGCATCAGGCATTGCAAGAGTAGCGATTGGTTGTATTAAACAACTCGAGAGCGCTGGTCTTCCGGCAAAACGATTGTCGGGCATGCTTCGTAGCTTAAACATGACTGAAGACGAGAATGGATGTGCGGTTGTGTGACTCAAGAAGACACACACACACACATATTGCATAATAAATATGAATAAATGGTTATCTCATCAGAATCTTTCCATAGTGTCCCAGCTCTAAAATAACCACCACCCCCTTGCATACATACAATCAACAATAAAGCCTCATTTTCAGGTGAATCCCTTCTCACCGTGCTAGGTTTTCACTGCTGTGCTATGTGGAGATTAACTGGAACATAAGCGTTATCGAAAATGGATGGATCAATATACATGAAATCTTCAAAATGAAACACGATGTGGATGCTGAGGTTCTTTTTGGGAGTGACCAAGATGGATAGGATCAGGGATGTGTACATCAGAGGGACATTACATGTTAGAGATAAAGTCAGAGAGACCAGACTGAGATGGTTGGGACATGTCCAGAGGAGAGATAGTGTATATATTGGTTCTCGGTGGGAGTGACCAGGATGGATAGGATCAGGAAGGAGTACATCAGAGGGACATTACATGTTAGAGGACTTGGAGATGAAGTCAGAGAGGCCAGACTGAGATGGTTGGGACATGTCCAGAGGAGAGATAGTGTATATATTGGTTCTCGGTGGGAATGACCAGGATGGATAGGATCAGGAAGGAGTACATCAGAGGGACATTACATGTTAGAGGACTTGGAGATGAAGTCAGAGAGGCCAGACTGAGATGGTTGGGACATGTCCAGAGGAGAGATAGTGTATATATTGGTTCTCGGTGGGAGTGACCAGGATGGATAGGATCAGGAAGGAGTACATCAGAGGGACATTACATGTTAGAGGACTTGGAGATGAAGTCAGAGAGGCCAGACTGAGATGGTTGGGACATGTCCAGAGGAGAGATAGTGTATATAATGGTTCTCGGTGGGAGTGACCAGGATGGATAGGATCAGGAAGGAGTACATCAGAGGGACATTACATGTTAGCGATAAAGTCAGAGAGGCCAGACTGAGATGGTTGGGACACGTCCAGAGGAGAGATAGTGTATATATTGGTTCTCGGTGGGAGTGACCAGGATGGATAGGATCAGGAAGGAGTACATCAGAGGGACATTACATGTTAGAGGACTTGGAGATGAAGTCAGAGAGGCCAGACTGAGATGGTTGGGACATGTCCAGAGGAGAGATAGTGTATATATTGGTTCTCGGTGGGAATGACCAGGATGGATAGGATCAGGAAGGAGTACATCAGAGGGACATTACATGTTAGAGGACTTGGAGATGAAGTCAGAGAGGCCAGACTGAGATGGTTGGGACATGTCCAGAGGACAGATAGTGAATATATTGGTTCTCAGTGGGAGTGACCAGGATGGATAGGATCCGGAAGGAGTACATCAGAGGGACATTACATGTTAGAGGCCTTGGAGAGGCCAGACTGAGATGGTTGGGACATGTCAGAGGACAGAGTAGAGATAGTGAATATATTGGTAGAAGGATGCTGCGTTTAGAGCTTCCAGGTAGGAGGCATAGAGGATGACCAAAGAGGAGGTTTATGGATGTAGTGAAGGAGGACATGAGGGTACAGAAGACAGGGTTGGATGGAGGGGATTGATTTGCTGTGGCGACCCCTGAAGGGAAAAGGCTTAATGCACAAAGTAATCATCAAACTTACTATTTCTTCATATGATGCACACAGAGCAATGAACAATTTCACGCTGTTCCCTCACTGCTCCCTGCTCTGGGTTCCTTGTGCCCTGAGGTATTCAAGCCCACTTGTAATTTTGAGTGTTGGGCGCTAATTATTTAGCATTTTTATTCACATACCCCTTATGACAAGTGACGTACCCCACGTCAGGAACCTGGGGTATACCTGATCGGAAACAAATTAGGGCGGGGCGGGGGACCCAGGGGTCTGACTTGGTGCTGGAGACTGCTTTAGAAATGGGCGAACCCAGCATCATACTCTGTGGTTTCCTCCACTTTGTATCCCATTCATAAGACTGCTCAGACTTCTATACAGACCCCAGTATATCCACTGAAGCCCCCGAAAAAGGTTTGTTTACATGTCACATCTCTGTGAGCGTTGGCGCTATCATGGCAGTGTGACATGTTGCGCCGTTAAAGGAGTTGTTTTGTTTGCTGTAAATGCATGTGATTGCATCTGCTCATGTAAATAATGCATGTGAGAACACAGTCCTTGTTGGTGTGAATACCCCCTCTTATCACTTCCTATACCGCTACGCTCCTCAAGGTTGCTCCCTTGTTGTCAGCAACCCCTCAATAAAGTAATATTGAATGTTAATGTTACCCGTGTCATTTCTTATATATGTGTTTCACATCTTTTTCTGCATTCATTCATTCATTCATTTTCTACCGCTTTTCCTCACAAGGGGGTGCTGGAGCCTGACCCAGCTGTCTTCGGGCGAGAGGCAGGGTACACCCTGGACTGGTCGCCAGCCAATCACAGGGCACATATAGACAAACAACCATTCACACTCACATTCATACCTATGGACAATTTGGAGTCGCCAATTAACCTAGCATGTTTTTGGAATGTGGGAGGAAACCGGAGTACCCGGACAAAAAACCCACGCATGCACGGGGAGAACATGCAAACTCCACACAGAGACGGCAGAGGGTGGAATCGAACCCTGGTCTCCTAGCTGTGAGGTCTGCGAGCTAACCACTCGACCACCGTGCCGCCCCATCTTTTTCTGTATGTAAAATGAAAATAAAGCTCATTAAATGAACTTTTTTATATTTTTGGTCGGATCTGGAATGGATTAAGTGGATTGACATTATTTCCTAACAGTAAAATTTTTTTGGTTTATGTATATTTCAGGATTCTTGGAACAACCAATGATGAAAACTGAGGTTCCACTGTACCGAGATGTTAAAAAGAAACAAGCAAAGAGTGTTGAGTCTTAAGACTGAGTGGACGGAGCATTCAGTCAGTCTGTGTCAAACTTTCCATCAGAAGGGGCGTCTTTGCTATCACTCAAGCCCACTCATCCATTTCTGACGGGCTCACCCGTTCTCATTTAGTGATCACAACAAGAAAGCCATTGGAAAAAAAAAAAAAAAACACTACGGTAGCACCAAAGCCACCGTTACTCAATCCTCTCTGTGGATCTGTGTGTCACCGTAGCAACAGACACTTGTTGCTACCGCTGGTCAAAATTACGGGGAAAAAATTTAAGAAAACATAAACAATTAACACTAACTGACTTCCTGTATGGCATTCTACCATAAATAAGTATGTACTTACTTATATACAATTTTTTTTTGCAAGTATGCAATTTTTGTCCATGACAGTCTCAGGTATGTAACGTGTTTGTCTCACGGGACAGCAACATTTAATGAATTATGCAACAAGAGTGGTCTGGTCCTGGGAGAGGGTACTGTGTGTGCGTGTTCCACAGAGAGACGAAGAACAGATGGAGCACAGGAGAGTCCCCTGCGTGAATCAAAGCTGGACTGGGAAGGTTAGTGGCACTTGGATAGGTTGTTGTTGACAGTGATATATTTCAGGCAAACTAATTAATTCATTCAAGAAAACATAAAAATGTCTTGCATTTGACTTGTTCGTAAATCTAGCTCAGGCTCATGAAGCTGTGTATTTCAATTAAGTAAAAAAATAAAATAAATAAAGGCTTTTTTTTTTTCCTTTTTCCTTCCATCTTACTCATGCCTGACCCCTTCAGGATGAATCAGTACTGCAAGTGCCTCCTATATGACATTCCTGTGTATTTTATTGTCCAGTTAGCAAGAATAATGATGTCACACTTGCATTAAAGACAGTACACAGGCTGAAATTATAATGTATAATAAATGTTTCTGCAACATTACATTATTGGCGATATGCAGATTACAGATATCAGGATCCCACTCGGTCGGGATTTGCACACGAAACCGAGAAGCCTCACCTTAGATTTCTGCTATTCTGTGTTTGATCAGGTAATGTGTAAATTCAGCATTTTTTATTCAATAAAATGTTAAAAATGATGGGAATCATGCAGAAAATGTATTTATAACATAGTTCAATGGACACATATATATTTATGTTGTTTCACTTGTCCCTCGTTTATTGTGGTTAATCGATTCCAGACCCAATTACCATAAGTGAATACCCACAAATTATGATTCAATATTTAAAAAAAATAATATTTTCATAGTTAGAGAATAGAAAAACTGTTTAACGCTTTCTAAATACATTTTTTTATCATTATTAGAGCCCTGGAGACGTGATATAACACCCCTATAGTCACCTATTATTATCATTATATTATCATTATATTATTATTATTGACATTATTATTGGAATGGAATGGAATGGCATTTATTGTCATTATACAAGATTCATTCATTCATTCATTCATTCATTTTCTACCGCTTTTGTACAACAAAATTGGAGAGCTTCTCTTTTCAGTCAAGTTTAAAAAACAAAAAAAAGTAGAGTAAAAAGACAGTTTAACAAGATATATACAAGACATATACAAGATATCCAAAACATACACATAGTATTGCACAGGAGCATATGCAGGAGCAGACATATTGCAGATATATTAATTTTAGTGCATTGATAAATGGGTCATAGTGCAAATAATGACTGGTGTGTACAGATGAGTAAAGTCACATATGAGTGTATTGTAATGGGTTGTTAAATAAATAAATATGATTGAGGTAGTACCAGAGGCAGTGATGGAAAATATTGCACATTTACATTTTGCACATTTACATAATATTATAATATTACTATTCATATATAACATATTATATTATATATAACAGACGGCCGCTGCTTTAAACCTCAAACTCTTCAGCTTCCCCTCGATACTGTATGTGGTGAGAAATTAGAAAACAACAAAAATATGGACAAACATGTATAACCATTATTAGAGCGCTCGATGCATGAAATAACACCCCTATAGTCACCTTTACACTCGCATCACCCAACATGGTAGCTATAATCAGCGAAACTATAAATTTTGTGGATTCGGGTGAGTTTTAGCCGGAGTACGGCCACAAGAGTAGCTTGAGTTCTTATTATGCTGAGTATGATGACTACGATCATTATTATGATGTTGTTATTGTGCTTTTTGTGAGATTAATAATAATTATTATTATTATTCATTCATTCATTTTTTACCGCTTTTCCTCACAAGGATCGCGAGGGTGCTGGAGCCTATCCCAGCTGTCTTCGGACGAGAGGCGGGATACACCCTGGACTGGTGGCCAGCCAATCACAGGGCACATATAGGCAAACAACCATTCACACTCACATTCATACCTATGGACAATTTGGAGTGGCCAATTAACCTAGCATGTTTTTGGAATGTGGGAGGAAACCGGAAAACAGGCAAACTCCACACAGAGATGGCAGAGGGTGGAATCGAACCCTGGTCTCCTAGCTGTGAGGTCTGCGAGCTAACCACTCGACCACCGTGCCGCCCCATCTTTTGTAAAATGAAAATAAAGCTCATTAAATGAACTTTTTTAGATTTTTGGTCGGATCTGGAATGGATTAAGTGGATTGACATTATTTCCTAACACTAAAAAATTTTAACCTAGCATGTTTTTGGAATGTGGGAGGAAACCGGAGTACCCGGAGAAAACCCACGCATGCACGGGGAGAACATGCAAACTCCACACAGAGATGGCTGAGGGTGGAATTGAACCCTAGTCTCCTAGCTGTGAGGTCTGCGCGCTAACCACTCGACCACCGTGCAGCCTAATTATTATGATATTATTATTAAATTATAATTAAATAATGAAAGACTGGGGCGGCACGGTGGTCTAAAACTTATGTGAAACTTTTGAAGTATAAATCAGCATAACTGTGCACAATGTATGAAATGAAAAAGTGTTGGCTTTGTATGAGTTTGGCATGCTCGGCTAAGCGGTAGAAGATGGATGGGTGGAGTTTGGCATGCCTTTTTCCACACCATTCATGTATGTAAACTGAAATGCCAACGTCATTAGTCCCTCAGGTGTGATGCTGCAAGAGACAGCAGCTGAATTCAGATGTCATCCCGACGCTGACAGTAAAGCCCAGGCAACCTAATTAACCGTGATAGCTGTTGCTTGTTTTATTTCTGTGGCTGCACAAAACAACTTTTGTGTTCCAATTGAGATTTACAAGAAGCTCGAGGTATGAGTCCACATGCAGCTGTGAAAACTGCATAACACCATCTGTCTGCAGGCCTTCTGTGGGAACATAATGTTACTGTAGTCTCACAGCACATTTTGAAATGTTTGCTGTACGGGTTAGAGCACATGTACCGCAATTTACGGTGCATGAGCCGCTACTTTTTTCTTAACCTTTGAACCTGGCGGCTAATTTATGACAATGTTCTAATCTAGTGATGTCTACTATACTTCAGAGCTACTACTAATCATATAAATACCATGCCCCGTCCGAGTCAGTGGACCTAATCATAAGCTATAAGGGAACTCAAATTGGGTTTGTCAACCCAAACTCAATATAACAGTCTGATTCCCTTTGTCATCTTAGATAGAAGTGTGAAATCATCACACATCAACTTAACACTCAGAAGTGTTAAGAATGAAGCCCATGCATTCTATACCACTCTACACTACTATAACAATACAACTATACTGTACATCAGGGGTCTCAAACTCAATTTACCTGGGGGCCACTGGAGCTAGGGTCTGGGCAAGGCTGGGCCGCATCAGGTTTTCCAAAAAAAAAACATTAAAAAATATTAAAATATACAAACTTTTTCAGTGCTTTGGTTCCGATTTTCTACAATAAAATCTCTGATAAAACATTCCACTGTTCTCAAATATCTTAATTTTTATTTTTCTGCAAGAAATAAGATGAAAAATAAATAAACTAATCAAGAATAAAGAAAATCAATCAATCACTAATAAATAAATATAATAATAATAATAATAATAATAAAACGGCAAGTAATAAAAACTTAAGAAACCACATATAGTTGGTGGGTAGACAAATTATTTTTTTTCAGATTAAAATGAACAAAGCATTATTAGAGCCCTGTAGACATGACAAAACACGACTATAGTCACATTTATACTCTTTTTATTTACAACATATTGCGCAACTGCAGGGTCTTGAGACACATGCTAACTCGCAAACTAGAGAGCTAGCGACCTAAACGGTAGCCTTCAAGTTATTTCCTTTAAACTTAAATAGCCAAAAACTTACCACTTCCACACGGATAGGGAGGATAACTATTAACAGTTATTTAACCTTTAACATGAACATTAATCAAACGTAATAATTTTTTCTGGGTACATGATACCATACAGCATCCATATCAAACTTGCGCGGGCCGCACTAACATTAAACTTCCATATCAAGGCGGGGGCCTCAAACTAGTGTCCTGCAGGCCAAATTTTATGTGTTTGAGACCCCTGCTGTACATCTACACTACTATAACAATACAACTATACTGTACATCTAACCATTTTCTATACTGCTTGTCCTCATGGGTGAACTGGAGCTCATCCCAGCTGACTTTGGGGATAAGCGAGGTCCACCCTGCCTGGGCTGGTCACCAGTCAATCACAGGGCACATATATATATAGACAAGCAAATTCCCACCCATGATTCCCACAATTTTGAGTCTCATATAGTCTAACAAGTATATTTGTTGGGATATGGTTGGAGTACTAGTAGCAAATTCATGTACACAACTGAGATGTTCCAATGATGGAGATTCAAACTTGGATGTCTTGACTGTGAAGGCTCGTCACTATGCTACTGTGAAGTCTACAATAAAACGTTTTTGTTGAACAGCCAAAAATAAAATAGAACATGCTGTAAGCGGAACATCCATCCATATATTTTTTATATCGCTTATCATCATTAAGATACATAATATAGTCTAAAAAGTAAAATAATAAGTGAAAAGCAGTAAGTAAATAATAAGTAAAACATGCTTATGACAACACGGGTGATTTGTTTAGATATCTGGACCCACATTTGTATTATCAACAACATGTTAGGTCTATTTAAAGGTTTTCAATATTTTTTTCACACTGTCAAAAAGATATTTTGCAAGAATAATGGAACATACCGTCAACACAAGGAGCCCGAAACAGCCTGCGACCCATTTCTGTTTTCTTCAGGTAAGAATCTGTCGACCAAACACTCTGGGGATATCAGAACGGGCGTTTGAGGCAGCCTGGAAGCAGATGCAACAATAAAGTATAACACAAGTTGGAACCGGATAACATGCTTGTGTGGGTGTGCAACGACACTACACGTCTAAATCCATACCGCTCTAAGACATAAACACGTGGAAGGATATTATTTTGTTGCATCACTGCATCATATTTTTGAGTGCATGTAACAAACTAGAAGATGAGGGAGCACTGCTGAGTCACATTTGATCAACCAATGAATGATCTGCATTAAAAATAATCTCTGCAGCTCAATGAGGGGGAAAATAACAAGAGTCTACTGAAGTGTTATAAAGGAGCTAAAAGCCATAGTACTCGCTCATACTGTGAGCTAAATATACAGTCCCCGGATGAGATCAATGCCAAAATGAGGGTTAACTAAAGGTGAGCTTAAAAATATCACATTGATAGGAGATTTGTTGTCAAAACAATACCCACAGGAGACACCTTCAGTAAGGTGAGCCAATGACTATTAAATGTTAAACACCTTTTTTTCTCCTCTGTGAGTCAGAAAACACAGCGGTAAGAACTAAACACCCAGCAGGCTTCCTCTCGACAAACATGTCTCGGTTGTTTGAGAAAACTACAGTGGAATCTTTTGTAGTCCAATTTTTTTTTTTCACAACAAGGCACAAAACATGGAAGTGTGTATTTCCTATCCTTGTATGTTCAATTGACATTGGCTGAAAAGTGCTTGCTCAAAATTACCATTCAAAATTTTTCAACATGAATAAGATGAAGAAATTTATTTTGCAGGGTCTTGAGACACATGCTAACAGCTTCCACTGTTCTCAAATATCTTAATTTTTATTTTTCTGCACAAAATAAGATGGAAAAATAAATAAACAAATCAAGAATAAAGAAAATCATTAATAAATAAATAGAATAATAATAATAATAAAACGGCAAATAATAAAAACTTAAGAAACCACATACTATAGTTGGTGGGTAGACAAATTATTTTATTCAGATTAAAATGAACAAAGCATTATTAGAGCCATGTAGACATGACAAAACACGACTATAGTCACATTTATACTTTTTTTATTTACAACATATTGCGCAACTGCAGGGTCTTGAGACACATGCTAACTCGCAAACTAGAGAGCTAGCGACCTAAACGGTAGCCTTCAAGTTATTTCCTTTAAACTTAAATAGCCAAAAACTTACCACTTCCACACGGATAGGGAGGATAACTATTAACAGTTATTTAACCTGTAACATGAACATTAATCAAACGTAAGAATTTTTTGATACCATACAGCATCCATATCAAACTTGCGCGGGGCCGCACTAACATTAAACTTTCATATCAAGGCGGGGGCCTCAAACTAGTGTCCTGCGGGCCACATTTGGCCCGCAGGCCGCGTGTTTGAGACAAGCATTTCTAGGCTCTAAACAGGGTCACAGAGCAAAACATAACATGCTTTAGTGTTAATGACTTTAGTTTTCTGAATGAGTGTTGTCAATTTTTGGTCTATTTAGCAACAATTATTATTATTACAGCAGTTAACTTGTATTTATAGGCCACACAGATTCTTCAACAATCTCTAACAAATGTTAAATAAAAAGGAGATAATTGTGAGTCAATAACTCATATTAACAATTGGCTGGTTTAGCCTTGACTGCTTGTTGAGTGACGATGGGAGATGACAATTAAGTGTTGTTAATTAAAAAAAAAAAAGCGCCATTGAAACCAGAACTGCTACTGATGTCTTTAGTCCATAATAGGCTCCACTCACCTTACTGGATGCATGTACACATTTAACAGTTAGTGACGTGAAAACATTTGAATGTTATTGTTATCGTGACAATGATGTATTGTTAAAATTCATGTCGTTTTAAAATTAGAACAAATTGAAAGTCAACCTGTATTGAATGTAATTTCCGGTGAATGCATATGCATCAGTTCTGCAGAGTGACGGCCTTCTGCTGAAACGTTGAAATTGCAGTTTAGACTGGTTATAATAGTTATGAAAATCATGCATTCAATTATGATGCTAAATAGGCAAATGCTGTACTGGACTTGGATTTCTTTATTTAAGAAAAATCACAAGAGGAAGTTTAATTTCTACAGTCTGTCACAACATAACCAGGATCCTATACACAGTACATACATAAAATTAAATTTGTATTGCCTTTGTTTTTAAACAACACCAAAACCCAGCCCAAAAAAAAGTCTGTTCTCGATCACATTTTCACTGTTTTTTTTTTTTTTTTTTTTTTGAGCGACTGCAATGATGGTAATGGATTTGAGGAAGTCAGACTAAAGGTGTAAGTGAGTGCATTTGGAGCCACAAACAGCCGCCTTCCAGACTAAGTATCCTCATCACCTTTCCCATGAATCATGAGATGTGTGCGACCACCTCTATTAATTGCCTAGTTAAACTTCAAAAGCAGAGAGTTTGACAAATAGCCTGTCTGCTCACTCAGACTGAGGGCAATCCCTCAAATGCTGCAGTGCGGTCCACTTTCCAAATAAAAGTAATAGGACTGAAATATCACAGGCTGTCACAGTTCAAAGAGAAAATGAAAATGGAGTGCTTGATTAGGAGAAAATTCTATTAGCCTTTGTCTTTTTTTGCAAACCCAAAAGACAGACGTCACTCACAATTAATTAATTCATGATGACTGTTTTGTGGTTGAATACAGCCTATTGTTAGCAAAAACAATAAGCATATTTAAGAAAATTGGACATATGTATTCTTGGCCTAAACTGTTACAGTAACGTTACATTAATGAGACAATCATATTTAGAAAATCATAAACCGGTTGTGTATGCTATGAAAATATTCCCTTTATAAAATTGAATTGTACACAGTAAAAATTAACTTTTGGAACTTTTTCAAATTCACATTTTCTGTACCGCTTATCCTCACAAGGCGTGCTGGAACCTATCCCAGCTGTCTTCAGGCGAGAGGCGGGGTACACCCTGGACTGGTGGCCAGCCAATCACAGGGCACATATAGACAAACAACCATTCACACTCACATTCATACCTATGGACAATTTGGAGTCGCTAATTAACCTAGCATTCATTCATTCATTCATTTTCTACCGCTTTTTCCTCACGAGGGTCGCGGGGGTGCTGGAGCCTATCCCAGCTGTCTACGGGCGAGAGGCGGGGTACACCCTGGACTGGTGGCCAGCCAATCACAGGGCACATATAGACAAACAACCATTCACACTCACATTCATACCTATGGACAATTTGGAGTCGCCAATTAACCTAGCATGTTTTTGGAATGTGGGAGGAAACCGGAGTACCCTGAGAAAACCCACGCATGCACAGGGAGAACATGCAAACTCCACACAGAGATGCCCGAGGGGGAATCCAACCCGGGTCTTTTAGCTGTGTGCCCTGTGCACTAACCACTCGTTGGGGTCAGTGCACATATTCCAAAAACCTAGCATGGTTTTGGAATGTGGGAGGAAACCGGAGAACATGCAAACTCCACATAGACATGCCCGAGAGTGGAATTGAACTCGGGTCTCCGAGCTTTGAGGCCTGCACACTAACCACTTAACCTCTGTGCAGCCCATTCTTAGGAATGACAGGAGTTAGGAAAGAGGAAAGACCGAGAATAAAGGGTTTATTTATGAAAGAAGTCCATTTGGATAAAGTCATCTTTAACACCTCGGAATGGAACGAGGGTTCAAAGCTGTCATTGGAGGCCACATTCAAGGACAGGGTGAAAAAGTCTGCTTTCATAATGAGGGACATTTGTATGTGATGACTAATGCAGACAGAATAACCACACTTTCAGTTAGTCAGAATAACAAGTGCTTGTACAAGGATGTTGTTGCCTGTTTGACTAAATACTACTACTACTACTACTATTAGAAGTACTGCTGTTTCTGATGCTGCAATGTCCGAGAGGTACACCCCTTCTTTGAAAGAAAGGCTATGGTTATTTTGCAGCTGAATATATTATTTTTAATGGGATAGAAGCAACTATTTGTGAAGGTTCTGAGCTGCTGTCAAATCAAGCAGAACACGTTTTGATAGAGTGATGGCTTGTATGGATGTAGATAAAATTGCCAGTGCTAAACAGCATGTTGATTTTTGTATAGGCAGTGTCTGTTCAGTGTGTACCCTGCCTCTTAAGTCAGCTGGGATAGGCTCCAGCTCAGTGCAAAACTGCAAGTGGATATTGTTGGTGTACGTGTGATGTCATAACCTGGGTTCAAACAACCATATTGATTTGTACTTATTCATTCATTCATTTTCTACCGCTTTTCCTCACGAGGGTCGCGGGGGTGCTGGAGCCTATCCCAGCTGTCTTTGGGCGAGAGGCGGGGTACGCCCTGGACTGGTCGCCAGCCAATCACAGGGCACATATAGACAAACAACCATTCACACTCACATTCATACCTATGGATAATTTGGAGTCGCTAATTAACCTAGCATGTTTTTGGAATGTGGGAGGAAACCGGAGTACCCGGAGAAAACCCACGCATGCACGGGGAGAACATGCAAACTCCACACAGAGATGGCCGAGAGTGGAATTGAACCCTGGTCTCCTAGCTGTGAGGTCTGCGCGCTAACCACTAGACCGCCGTGCCGCCCTTGTACTTATCCATTCATTAATTTTCTATGCTGCTTGTCCTCACTAGGGTTGCTGGAGCCTATCCCAACTGACTTGTCGTTGGTGGTCTGACCAAGACATGAGTAATGGCGACGTAACAAAGCTTGTCTCGGGGTCATACTTCAAAATCCTTGCAAAACTCAACACTGTGATCTTCAAACCATTATTAGTTAGCATAAAAGTACCCCCCCCCCACCCCCAAAAAATAAAAAAATGGTGTATTGATTACAAAAACTACATCAGTAGAAAACCAAACCATAACGCGGATCATAAACATTCCGCCAACATCCATTATGTGTGACGTGGAAGACAAGCCTTCACTGCTGTTTGATTGCCTTGCTTCCAACTATTCTGTGTCTTTATGCAACACACCATGCACACTCACACAATTGGAGCAAATAAATTCAACGGCATGCACGGTTATTCGCATCAATCTGCCAAACATTCACCAAAGAGTACAATATATATATAATATATATATGTATAATAATAATAATAATAATAATAATAATAATAATAATAATAAATAATAATAATAATAATAATAATAATATAATATATATAAAGCAGTACAATATGTAGCCATACTAGTCCGCATGTGGCCTGTAGAGTTCTTATTGGCTCGTTAGCATTTCCCAATGTAATCTTCCTGAGACTGGTTCCATTATTCAGTATGATGAAGTACCGGCACTGCGAATTACAACCACAATAATGAAATGTAAATTTGTATGTGGATGCACTTCTATTGGACTTCGTTAGATTCAGCAAATTCAGCTAATTTTGTCTCAGCAGTTTATATTTATAGTTTCAAGTTCGAGTTTTAATTGGGTGTATTTAATTGGATGTATTAACGTATATATACATGTCATATATACAAAATCTCAAATTGATTAGGAACTTATAGGAACAATCACATAAAGACAATATGATCTTCTCAAGCTGATGATTAAAAGCCTTTCCAAATCTAATCAAGGAAATGAGAAGGGCCTTGTAAAATAAAAAAAAACATTCAGGAAGAGCTAAAAAGGAAAAATAATTATTTATATCAGTTACCATGAGAACCATAGAAAAGAAAGCAACCGGGGTTGACATATGATGCTGTGCTTGAAATGAAAACTAATACTTTGGCGCCACCTTGTGGTAATTATTATTATTAAGGAAACGTCTGTGGCTTGACTGTACTTCATGAGTGTTGGGATTTTATTCATCCTGCCTGGAGAGAAAAGCCCCTGGTAATCTGATGTACCTAATGAATAATGGCTTGGATGCCACTGCAGACTAGTCAGTTGCTTAGCGTATTAATTTGATTGGTTGATGTTCTTCGCCATCTTATACAACTTCTTGAGGTTGGTGTTTTTTGGGGGATATGTGTTGCGAATTTGTTGTAAATTTCTCTTGGAGATGAGAAAAGTATCCATGCATCCAAAAATATCCTCTGTATCCTCTGATGCTTGTTAGGGGTGCTCATACTTGACCAGTAAAACTGTGCTCAGACCGTTTTCACACCTACAGCATGACACGTTTGCACCTGAGTCATAGAATGACTGTAATTTGACTGCTCCTCGCAAGTTCTTAATGATAACCCAGCATTAAGATCTAACCACGTGCAGCATCTTGTCGTGTGAGCTGAAACACATCATTAAAAATGAAATGTTGTTTTAAGCCTGTGATTGGCTGGTGACCAGTCCAGAGTGTACCCCGCCTCTCGCCTGAAGACAGCTGGGATAGGCTCCAGCACCCCCCGCGACCCTCGTGAGGAAAAAGCGGTAGAAAATGAATGAATGAATGTTGTTTTAACCAGTTTTTAATATACAGTCGTTACTCATTTATAGCATTTAATTGGTTGCTGACCTGACCTTGATAAATGAATGATAGGATTCAATTGAAGATTTTTGTAGTTACAGCATATAGAAAATATGCTTATGACTCTTTAAATATGTGTTTTAACATTATTAGACCCCGTAGATATATAAATAAAATGTCCATAGTCACCTTTACGCTCCTATTCTGATACATAATAAGCTTGCAAGCTAACCAGTTCACATCAAATTTATTTCTTCGTCTTCAAAACATCATACATTCATTTATTTATTTTCTAGCGCTTATCCTCATAAGGGTCGTGGGCATGCTGGAGCCTATCCCAGCTGTCTTAAGAAGCCGAAAACCTACCACTTCCACACAGAATGGGAGGAGGTGTGCTGTGTTAAGGTAATGCAATTTAAGGTAAAGTGACCGGAATACTACAGATTTTTTTTATTTATGTTATGACTAGTGACTTATGACATAGTTTACCACGAAACATAGATCATGAATTTGTTTATTTATTTCTAAAAAAAAAAAAAATGCAATGCATGGGAGCGATAATCAAACCTGCGATATTGCCAGGGATGACTATAATGTGCTTTTTTACCTTCCAATTAACCTGAGAGCTGTGGTTAGTTTTATCCTATTTATCATATGAAATGTATGGTGGGCGCCTGTCACGGTGCCCATCTGACACCTCAACATCATCACTCTGCTCCCTTAACCCCCACGGGGACCACTGGTCAGCTCCTTCCTGACTCAATACTGCATCATCTAAAGCTGGCACGGCACTGAAATACTCACTCTCGAATTTTTTTCAAACTCAAAAACACGGCATCTCAATCAACACCTCGAGATATGTGACTGTTACTGTCAGCTTGTCTACTCGAGCTGGTTGATCCTTCCTCTCAATCTGGTCAAAACGTGATGGGACAGACTGGGGTCTTACTGCCATAATGGACATCTGTTTACTCATTCATTCATTCATTCATTCATTTTCTACCGCTTTTTCCTCATGAGGGTCGCGGGGGTGCTGGAGCCTATCCCAGCTGTCTTTGGGCGAGAGGCGAGGTACACCCTGCACTGGTGGCCAGCCAATCACAGGGCACATATAGACAAACAACCATTCACACTCACATTCATACCTATGGACAATTTGGAGTCGCTAATTAACCTAGCATGTTTTTGGAATGTGGGAGGAAACCGGAGTACCCGGAGAAAACCTACGCACAAATCTAACCCAGGTCTTCTAGCTGTGTGGCCTGTGAGCTAACCACTCATCCACTATGCAGCACATTGAATGATATATTGTTTTATATTGGTTGGAGTTTACCCGGAGAAAACCCACGTATGAACGAGGAGAACATGCAAACTCCACACAGAGATGGCCAAGGGTGGAATTGAACCCTGGTCTCCTAGCTGTGAGGTCTGCACGCTAACCACTAGACTACCGTGCTGCTCCTGTATACCGACCAATCTGACTTTCACTACATCTTCCATCTTGGATTGTTAACACAGAGATACAGTAAACCTCGGATATATCGGACTCGGATATATCGGAAATTCGCTCACAACGGACAGATAAAAAAGAACCGATTTTTCTGTAATGCATTTCCAATAAAAATTCATTGCATATATCGGATTTTTTATAACGGATTTCGCCTATTTCGGACAAAATCTCCAGTCCCGTTCCAATGCATTTCCATTAAATTTCCCTCGCATATATCGGATGGCCGCATCGTGGCGTTCCGATTTGCCGAATCGTGACAGGCCGCTATACGACGTCATTTGCAGCGTTTGCAGCGTTGCCTGCGCGTCCAGGTACATTGGAAACATAGTCAAGGAAGTGCCTTTTTATAACGGATAAAATCCGATTTACGCATATACCGGATATAAATCCGATATATGCGTAAAACGGACATTTTCCGGTATACGCATATAACGGATTTCGCTTATATCGGACAAAACCAGTGGGAACAATTGAATCCGATATATCCGAGGTTTACTGTACTATTGAACAATAATAACAAATAGTTCCTAAAGGTTTGAAGATGGAGCTGCAAAGGAACGTACTAATATGACCTCTGACCTCAGCACCTTCTAGCTTGTGTCGAAATCTTTCACAAATGAGTGTGAATACGAGTTTTTTCTTGTATACCGGTAGCGAATAATAATCCCGGGGGGAAAAAATGTGAAGGTGGGTTAAAATTGACCTGAATGTCCTGTCACTCAATGGGGATTATGGGTCAAACAGTATTATTGCATCTTGGGTCAGGAGGGGGGGGATGGGGCGGCCAGATTAAGATGATCCTACTATTCACTAATTCATCCACATCACATGAAATCTCCACTCCTGCGCGTGGAATTGGAGATTGGACCATAGTCATTGCAGCCACAGAGATATTGAAAATGGGACCATTTGTGTGTGTGTGTGTGTGTGTGTGTGTTCGGGAAACTCGAGAAAATGTAGAAGTGGAAGAAGGGCGGAGCTTGAAGAAACATTGCGTGACAAGACTGAAGAAAACAGGGTTCCTTGGGTAACACACACACACACACACGCATGTGGTACATTCACTCATGTGCGCATGTCCAAAGAGTGTTTATTCTTTTATGTGTCTTCATGCAAGATGAGTTCATAACCTTGCCCCCATTTTACTCTCCTATGTCCTTTATATGGCTTTTACCGTTATTAAATTATTTCCTTTTTTGTTGTTGTTGATAATAACTAATGCAAAAAAAGTAAGGCCTACAAATTTATTTTTTTTGTAATTATACATTTATATGTAGCAGTTTTAATCATATTACAGATCAGCACGTCAATAATCAGCTTTGGATACATTCATTTATTGGACCGTATATGGGACCATAACATAAAGCGGGCATATAAGCATGATCATTAGTTGCATATGTTGCATACTTACATACACCACTATGTACATCTGTGTAATACTTGCTTTTATAGTCAGTATAGTTACTCCAAACCCCATTCACTGTGCAATATCTGATCAACCTCCATGCGCAATATTAAGGGCTCTAAATGCAATATACTAAGTTCTATGCGAAGTTTTTCCATAATGCCTCATATTAACTCACTAGCAAGATCTCAGTGTATAGACTGGTCATATATTTCATCTCGTTTCATATTATCTACATACTGTATTGTATGTAACTCTGAAAAACTGTTGATTTTGTTAATGCTTGGGTTGTTTATATTGTTTATTTTTCTATGTTGTGTATTTTATACTGCTGAACTGATTCTGTACTCTTGCTGCTGTGCAATGCAAATTTCCCCACTGAGGGACGAATAAAGGTATATCTTATCTTATCTTATATGAAACTTTTTATAACTCATTTTGAAGTTTAAAGGAAAAAAAATATGTAAAAGAAACAAACAAAAAATACAGAGATGTATTTGTAACAATGACGACATTTTGTGAATTGCTCCTAGCCTGACTTTGGTCCCCAAACCTTGAAATAAAAATGTATTAAATACATCCCTAAATTAATATCAAATACATATAATGTAAAGCAGTGTTTTTTCTACCTTTTTGGAGCCACGGTATGTCTTTTACAGTGGAAAAATCTTGGGGAAACCACTAGCCAAAAATGTTCCAAAATGTCACCACGACCTCTCACGTGCATCATTAAGTCTATTGTAGGAACAAGGAAATTAGTTACGTGTTGCTACACGGACGAATATTACATTGCTCTGCCAGTCTTTACACCACAGACACTCGACAATGACAGATGAGAAAATGCATGGAAAATGACTGCTGTAGAGTATTGTTTTTTTTTTAAACTATCATGTAATTTAGGTACTTAAAACTGATGCTTTGGTCGTTTGATTACTGTCAGAAACTAAAAGAAAATGCTTTGCATTTAAATAATATTTTTTGTTGTTTTTTTGGCGTACTGTACAAAATGAAAACGTGGTATTCTTCTTTAATTCATTTGTGTAACACCGGAAATAGATTCGTTTAATTCCACGAAAGCAACTTATAGGTGCAATTTTTAATCGTGTGGGATTGTCTGATAATTATTTTGATTACATTTATGACATAATACTAGTAGATTAAAAAAAACACGCACACACACTCAGTGGAACTTTTTCACGACGTTACGCAAGGTTTTTAAAATGAAGCCTATGGTGAAGATAATTTTCAAAAATACAAATTAAAATCCGTGCATATGTTGCATTTTCAACCAAAACAATTCTTTTAGTTTATATTAATTTATGTGAATGTCTTTTTGTAGCTTATTTCTTTTCAAATTTTATATCAAAATGGTCCATATCGGCGCCGCATATGGAGTAATATTGTTGCATTAGCATCGATTGATTGTATATGCTTGCGCGTTTGTAAATGATCATTTGCATGTTGTTAGAAACCCGGAGGAAAAAAAAAGGGGGCTACTTGTTTGCACTGAGCTGACGAGCACGTCGTGACAGGGGTTAACGTGCCGTGAAGGGGTTAAACAAACGGACATTCCCTGCACAAATCCACGCCATACTCATGTGGCCTTATAAGAAGAGCAATAGTGAGTTTAACCTGCCACGAACTTTTCATTAAACCATTTACACACTTATTTAAGTTCATAATTCCACAAGTCCTGTGATGATAAGCTGATTTCAGCTTAACAGAAGGTCCTTTTGCAAGGAAACATTTAGTTTGAGTTTAGTGTGGCTTTTCCCAAGCCCACTAAAAGGACTTTATATGGAATATTTCATGATTATTTTCATGATTACAATGAGCATCCATGATGAGAGAAGAAAATATGAAAGTGAAAACAGCATCCATGCATGTCAGAGATGTCCAAAATGCAGCCCGGGAGCAATTTACAGCCCGCAGTTTGTTTTGATTGTAGAGTGGTAAAATAGAACAATAATAGAACAGCAAGAAGCCAGAACGCAAAAAGAAAAGTTGACAAGTTTTGTTGTTGAATATACTGTATATCAGGGGTCTCAAACTCAATTTACCTGGGGGACACTGGAGCTAGGAGGGTCTGGGCAAGGCTGGTTTTCCAAAAAAAAAAAAAAAAATTATTAAAAACAGAAAAATATACAAACTTTTTCAGTGCTTTGGTTCCGATTTTCTACAATAAAAGCTCTGATAAAACATTCCACTGTTCTCAAATATCTTACTTTTTATTTTTCTGCACAAAATAAGATGAAAAATAAATAAACAAATCAAGAATAAAGAAAATCAATCAATCAGTAATAAATAAATATAATAATAATAATAATAATAAAACGGCAAATAATAAAAACTTAAGAAACCACATATAGTTGGCAAATTATTTTTTTCAGATTAAAATGAACAAAGCATTATTAGAGCCCTGTAGACATGACAAAACAAGACTATAGTCACATTTATACTCTTTTTATTTACAACATATTGCGCAACTGCAGGGTCTTGAGACACATGCTAACTCGCAAACTAGAGAGCTAGCGACCTAAACGGTAGCCTTCAAGTTATTTCCTTTAAACTTAAATAGACAAAAACGTACCACTTCCACACGGAACGGGAGGATAACTATTAACAGTTATTTAACCTTCAACATGAACATGAATCAAACGTAATAATTTTTTCTGGGTACATGATACCATACAGCATCCATATCAAACTTGACATTAAACTTTCATATCAAGGCGGGGGCCTCAAACTAGTGTCCTGCGGGCTACATTTGGCCCGCGGGCCGCGTGTTTGAGACCCCTGCTGTATATAATGTATGTTAGCCTTTTAAAAAATATATATATACATATATATATATTCAATTTGAGCAATATCATAGCAAACCAATGCTCATCTCTGTTTCTAGTGACTTTAGCAAATGTCAGTCACCGGTGGGAAAGTTTGACCCTAGAAGGAAAACAATGATGTCCCCCCGGCGTCGAGTTATAGATACAAATATGAAAGTGCTGACTCTAAATCTCACAACAGTGCGAGCGAGTGTAAAAATCCTTAAACCCTCTTAAGTCCTTTGATTTCAGAGTTGAAAATCTCCTCCAAGCATTCCTGCCTTGTGAGCCTTGTGCTGATATGGAGTTAAAACTGTCCTGCTAAGGTCTGGCATTTGTAGGCTATATGGACGCTGTTGACTTGCACTGAGGGGAAAGAGCACGGCAGAGATTATGGGCAATTAAAGCCCACTTTATGCCGGTCTGCTGGCGTCACAAAGTCTGGCTGAGAACGCTCACCTCGGCTAATACTATCAATGAGAACAAACTCTGCGGCATCAACTTATTATGTACAGTGAATTATTAATACCAGAGCAAGCACATTCCGGCTCAGTTGGCTTGATAAAGGAGCGCAAACAAGATTTTGTTACCTGCTGAAGAGTAAAATAGTCCAAGCTTTTTTTTTTTTTTTTTACTATATTCAACGGGTTAAATGTGAACTGTAAGCGGACGTGACTGTTGACTTACGCAGAAAGTTTCAGTTACACCCTTCATCAAAACTCTGTGTGTTTTGACAGGAAACTATACAAAAAAGTAAAGCTTTTGTAACACGTAACAGTCCACCTGGTATTATTGTATCTGTAAAATTGTCATGCAATCTGCTATTATTATTTATTATTTTATATTTAAATATTTTAGAAATTATAAAATATTATAATAATTAAAATAAAATTAAAATAATAATTATTATATTATTATTATGTAAAATATGCAAATATAACAATATTATTATATATAATTAATATAATAATTAGCATTAATATAATAAATATAATAATCATAATAGTTATAATAATAATATAATAATTATTAATTTAATTTTTATTATTATTATGTGCTTGTGTCTCTTTTTTCAGGAGCACTTTGTAAACAACAGACCATGTCAAACAATGAAATCGATACAACCATCAAAAGGTTGGCTCAGGCCATGATGCCAGGTTGTATGTTGAATTTAAATTAAATACTTTTGAAAGATTGGGCGGGCCGTATTCAAACACTTGGCGGGCCGGATGTGGCCCCCGGGCCGTAGTTTGCCCACCCCTGCGCTATACAATCTGCAAACTGTGATGAGACCATTAGTATAAATTTCAATTTGGAATACACCTAAAGTTGCGCAATTTCGAGTTCTGGGGGAAAAGATCCTGTCTCAAAAACATGGAAAAAACATGGAACTGTTTTACTTTGGCTACATAGGAAAGTAATAGTACTTTCCTATGTCTTGAGACACATGCTAACTCGCAAACTAGAAAGCTAGCGACCTAAACGGTAGCCTTCAAGTTATTTCCTTTAAACTTAAAAAGCCAAAAACTTACCACTTCCACACGGATAGGGAGGATAACTATTAACAGTTATTTAACCTTTAACATGAACATTAATCAAACGTAATAATTTTTTCTGGGTACATGATACCATACAGCATCCATATCAAACTTGCGCGGGGCGCACTAACATTAAACTTTCATATCAAGGCGGGGGCCTCAAACTAGTGTCCTGTGGGCCACATTTGGCCCGTCGGCCGCGTGTTTGAGACCCAGCTGAGACCCTCCATCGTGTCCTATAGGTCTAGCTTCTACTGGTTGGGCATGCCCAGAAAACCTCACCAAGGAACCACCTCGCCTTCTCTCTTAGGGTGAATTCAGCCGCCCTATGGAGGAAACTTATTCCAGCCAAGCGATTACCATCTAAAAACACTCACAGCCTGTAGAAAAAAGCAGTAAAATAGAAGAAGACAGCTGGGATAGACTCCAGCATGCCTGTGACCCTCGAGGCTAAGCGGTATAGAAAATTGATGTTTTTCACTCACTTCTTGAAAATGCTCCATGGCTAGTTATGCAAATTTGATTATCATCATCATCATCATCACCAACCCCCACACACACAATCAGTCCAGCTGGGGTAGGCTCAAGCAGACACGTGACCTTAGTGAGGATAAGCGGCATAGAAAATGCATGCTAATGCTAAGTTAACTACTCATCATAGATTGAGACCTTTTATATAAGATGCTATTACATTTCGGTGAGAATAGGATTGGGTGTTTTACACACAGTTATAGCATGTAGCATTTTGTCACCCATCAGAGATCATTAAACCACATTAAACCACAATATATCATAAAGGGACAGCTGATAAATAAATGAATAATAAACCTCCATTCTTGTTTCTCATCTAAATCAGCTGAGTTCATTGTTGCTCACCGAATGAAAGCGTCTTCATGTAAGGAGCTTTGAAAAAGCTCATGAGAAGAAAGATCTACGCTGCCTCATTTGTGCTCTGGCTGGCCTGTCTCACTGCCTCCAGTGGAATTAAGTGGGTCAAACTGTCTCCACTTTCATTGACTGTATGAGTCAAAGAGCAGCAGAGCAGAGAGCCATTACAATCACACTTGATCGACTAATGGCTGGTATAAAAGAGTAATTAGACCTGTGATGTATAAAGGAGATGTGCATCCCAGAAGCGGACAAAATGGAAATAACCAAATGCTGTCATTTACCGCATTCATATCATAATCATAATCATAATATATGATTAAAATACAGTGCTTTAAAGTGAAATGAAACTTAGATATCTACAGCTTCATTTTAATAGTATTGTTCCTTGGAGAGGATAAACTCATTCATTCATTCATTTTCTACCGCTTTTTCCTCACAAGGGTCGCGGGGGTACTGGAGCCTATCCCAGCTGTCTTCGGGCGAGAGGCGGGGTACACCCTGGACTGATCGCCAGCCAATCACAGGGCACATACTATAGACAAACAACCATTCACACTCACATTCATACCTATGGACAATTTGGAGTCACCAATTAACCTAGCATGTTTTTGGAATGTGGGAGGAAACCGGAGTACCCGGAGAAAACCCACGCATGCACGGGGAGAACATGCAAACTCCACACAGAGATGCCCGAGGGTGGAATTGAACCCTGGTCTCCTAGCTGTGAGGTCTGCGCACTAACCACTAGATCACAGTGCCGCCCGAGAGGATAAACTGTTAAATATAAATAAATATGAAATGTGATAGGAGACCAGGGTTCAATTCCACCCTCGGCCATCTCTGTGTGGAGTTTGCATGTTCTCCCCGTGCATGCGTGGGTTTTCTCCGGGTACTCCGGTTTCCTCCCACATTCCAAAAACATGCTAGGTTAATTAGCGACTCCAAATTGTCCATATAGGTATGAATGTGAGTGTGAATGGTTGTTTGTCTATATGTGCCCTGTGATTGGCTGGCGACCAGTCCAGGGTGTACCTCGCCTCTTGCCAGAAGACAGCTGGGATAGGCTCCAGCACCCCCCGCGACCCTCGTGAGGAAAAGCGGTAGAAAATGAATGAATGAATGAATGAATGTTCCTTGGAGAGGATAAACTGTTAAATATAAATAAATATGAAATGTGATAGGAGACCAGGGTTCAATTCCACCCTCGGCTATCTCTGTGTGGAGTTTGCATGTTCTCCCCGTGCATGCGCCGGTTTCTTCCCACATTCCAAAAACATGCTAGGTTAATTAGCGACTCCAAATTGTCCATATAGGTATGAATGTGAGTGTGAATGGTTGTTTGTCTATATGTGCCCTGTGATTGGCTGGCGACCAGTCCAGGGTGTACCCCGCCTCTCGCCCGAAGACAGCTAGGATAGGCTCCAGCACCCCCCGCGACCCTTGTGAGGAAAAGCGGTAGAAAATGAATGAATAAATGAATGAAATGTGATGAGTGGAGTCACTATAGTAAAAAAAAAACGGTGAATTTTGGTGACAAGGAAATATTATATTTTTACAGGCAAATTTCTCACCGGCTGGACCTCATGGTAAATGTTTTAGTCTGCTCCAGTATATGATCTCCATCAAATACATACGTTTCAGGCGCTTTTATGTCAACATAAATCTCATAAAGTACTCGGTGATGATAGCGCTACTCTGTTTACTGGCCTGGCAGCACCAGGAGCTGGAAAAGACTGGCCACGGCAACGAGACCAAACACGCTCAATTTGATACAGTCGTCTCCCGGAGCACATGCTGTTGATATGATTTGGTGTGATGAAACATGGAGAGCAGTTGTGAGCTGATGTCGCGAGCTGCGGCCAGCATGGAAGGGGTCGTGGCTAGGGAGCCGGCCGGCGGGCCATGAAAAGCAAAGGGCACGCCACTCTGGATGAGGATCAGACAAGAGAGAGAGAGAGAGAGGAGGGATGGAGCAATGTGAGAGGGGCCCTCTGGGTCTGTGGGGGCCCCCCCTTGCCGGGCGGCGCTGACCGGGGAACAACATCACTCAGACGGCTCAATGTACACAGAGAAGACTGATCTAATGTGGGCTTTTAACACATGCACAGAACAGAAAAACACAGACCCTACACTTGTAGTAGAAGAATCTTAATAGAATATATGAAATATTTTCTTATAATATCTTCGGGAGTAGACTTTCAAATAAGATATTGTGTCCTAGTAATACACAGTACATGAGACAGGTGTATAACTGTTGTTTCAGCGCAGGGCTCACGTTACCGATGTCTGCACAGAGTGTTACTTTGAAGAGCAACATTACCGCTGATCCTCTGTCAAAGGGCAAGTCTAACCTGAGGGACGGAGAGGGAAAAGAGAAAGAGTCTGAAGTTAAAGGTCACAGCCGCTGACTCCATTGAGGGAAATAAAAAGCTCAAATGTCTTGCCATTTGCACCAAAAGGGTAAAGACGCCCGTCAGCACTAATTTCACTCTTACAGATGATCAAATAGCGTAATACGTTTACAGTATCTGATGCGGTCTGCTCAGTATGTGTAAGCGTTCGTATCCAGTGGTTCCACGTCTAGACATTAGCTTCCTTTCATACAATTACAAAGTGCTTGTACATTAAGACATTTATGAACGTGCACTTAAAAAAAAAAAAAAGGACTCCGAAACACACTGATAATTATACTTAAGGATATATAAGCCAGGGGTCTCAAACTCAATTTACTTGGGGGCCACTGGAGCTAGGGTCTGGGCAAGGCTGGGCCGCATCAGGTTTTCCAAAAAAAAAAAAAAACGTATTTATTAAAAACATATAAATAAAAATATACTAAAATATATTTTTAAAATATTAATTTTATTAATTTTATTTAATATTAATTAATTAATTAATATATTTTTTAAATATTAAAAATATACAAAATTTTTCATTGCTTTGGTTCCGATTTTCTACAATAAAAGCTCTGATAAAACATTCCACTGTTCTGAAATATCTTCATTTTTATTTTTCTGCACAAAATAAGACGAAAAATAAATAAACAAATCAAGAATAAAGAAAATCAATCAATCAGTAACAAATAAATATAATAATATAATATAATAAAAACTTAAGAAACCACATATAGTTGGCTAATTATTTTTTTTCAGATTAAAATGAACAAAGCATTATTAGAGCCCTGTAGACATGACAAAACACGACTATAGTCACATTTATACTCTTTTTATTTACAACATATTGCGCAACTGCAGGGTCTTGAGACACATGCTAACTCGCAAACTAGAGAGCTAGCGACCTAAACGGTAGCCTTCAAGTTATTTCCTTTAAACTTAAAAAAGCCAAAAACTTACCACTTCCACACGGATAGGGAGGATAACGATTAACAGTTATTTAACCTTTAACATGAACATTAATCAAACGTAATATTTTTTTTCTGGGTACATGATACCATACAGCATCCATATCAAACTTGCGCGGGGCCGCACTAACATTAAACTTTCATATCAAGGCGGGGGCCTCAAACTGGTGTCCTGCGGGCCACATTTGGCCCGTGGGCCGCATGTTTGAGACCCCTAATATAAGCATCATATCATATGACATCAAATATAATGCACATAATGACGACGCCACCGCTGTTTTCATGAACTTTTTACAGCATTTAGTTGGACACAACAGTAATATAATACTAAATAGTAGAAATGTATATTATTACAGTTTGACTCACTATGGCAACACAATGGTTTAACCCCAAGAATCAAACCGAATCAAATCTTACTTCCATTAGCCAGGGACTATGGCTGCTAAGTAGCAAACTTACAACACAAATATTGTAACAATGCACTCACTTTCTGTAACGCTGACATACTTTTGCATAGTATATTGTGTATTAGGGCGGCACGGCGGTCGTGTGGTTAGCGCGCAGACCTGACAGCTAGGAGACCAGGGTTCAATTCCACCCTCGGCCATCTCTGTGTGGTTAATTGGCAACTCCAAATTGTCCATAGGTATGAATGTGAGTGTGAATGGTTGTTTGTCTATATGTGCCCTGTGATTGGCTGGCCACCAGTCCAGGGTGTACCCCGCCTCACGCTCGAAGACAACTGGGATAGGCTCCAGCACCCCCCCGCGACCCTAGTGAGGAAAAGCGGTAGAAAATGAATAAATGAATGAATGTTGTGTATGAAATCTTTTTAAGGTACGTTGATTTCTCATAGGGCGGCACGGTGGTCTAGTGGTTAGCGCGCAGACCTCACAGCGAGGAGATCAGGGGTTCAATTCCACCCTTGGCCATCTCTGTGTGGAGTTTGCATGTTCTCCCCGTGCATGCGTGGGTTTTCTCCGGGTACTCCGGTTTCCTCCCACATTCCAAAAACATGCTAGGTTAATTGGCGACTCCAAATTGTCCATAGGTATGAATGTGAGTGTGAATGGTTGTTTGCCTATATGTGCCCTGTGATTGGCTGGCCACCAGTCCAGGGTGTACCCCGCCTCGTGAGGAAAAGTGGTAGAAAATGAATGAATGTTGTGTATTAAATCTTTTTAAGGTATGTTTATTTCTCATATCAGGCAGCAAATTACTTACAGTATAGAGTATACAGTACACAGAGTTTTTGTTTCTATAGTTGAATCATTTCCGCCAACGTGAAAACGGCATGCAATAGCATGTGACGGCATCTCCAAAGTGAATGTCATTTCACATGGTCCAATAAACCTGTGAAATGATAAACTGGACCACCTGGGCTGATGTGGCACACATTACTGGCAGGCTCCATGCTGAAATGTTCTGCCTGCTAATACATCACTGTGGTCGCTTGCCTCCTACTGAGACCACGACTGGATGACCGGGGGGGTTCTCGACCTGCAGGGGATAGCTGCTACCCTGGGTGGATCTTCATTTTGATCTGCACTCTAATTGACCCAAATAAAGAGCGCTAACAGAGCCCGCGGGCCTGGAAGGGACGGGCCTGTACAGTAGCAAGTCAAAGGCGCAGTGAGACGGCAATTTGCTTTTCCTTGGAAAATCCCATTTGCTATTGTGCTCGTCCAATCACTGGATGGCCTCCAGTGCTCGTTAAGCGTGACTGGACGTTCACTGTACTACTGCTGTCGTCTCTGCCTGCACCCCAGTGACTCGGTTTTTTTTTCTTTCCCAGGCAGCACAGAGCAAAGCAGCGATGCTCCATGCTTGGATTTTTGCAAGCTTTAACGCGTGATTTTGACAAGAAATCCACAAAATATGCAGAAAAAGCTGACGGATAACAGGACTCTCCCAACATCATCGAAGGCGTCGTCTTTTTTCATAGAGAATCTACTCGCATCGGGGCCATATGGCCGGGATTTTATGTCCGAAAACAGTCGAGGGATTGCGGCTGTGCGCGCAGACTCCACCAGCCTGGTCTCGGAAACACAGCCCGGTAGCTCCGGTTCAGCTTCGTCCCCACGTAGAGAGCCGCTGGTGGGCTGGTACACCCGCAACACTGCTGCGACTCCCGGAGCTTTGGCTGCACCAGGCAGTGAGTATATGCGCATTATTATGGATTTTAAAGTGAAAGCGGTTTTGCACCGGCTTTGACTCCGGATCCACACGCAGTTTACATTATTTAATATGGCCTATTTGAATACACTCACTAAAATAAATGTTGGAAGTTTTCTAAATGTGTTTCTAAACTGACGCATGCGTGGTTATTTGGTGTTTACATGGCCTAAAAAGTAATAAAAATGTACATTTGTTGTCATTATTTATTGTTCAAATTGCGCATGTTGGTCTCCTGTCAGGTCCAAATGACAACACAAGATCTGAGGACAACTGCTGCTCCGGATCCAGCAGCGACAGAAGTTCCCCTGCCGTATCAGAGCCCATAACAGACGACAGCGACGAAACCGAAAGGAAAATGATTGACAGCAACCTGTTAGACGACACGGACGAGGCTCCGAGTGGCTTCGACGCGCGCTCTGACGCATCCTCGGAGCCGAACCCGACACGGAAGAAGAAGACTCGGACTGTGTTCAGCCGCAGTCAGGTGTTTCAATTGGAGTCCACCTTCGACGTGAAACGCTACCTGAGCAGCTCGGAGAGGGCGGGGCTGGCCGCGTCCCTTCACCTGACAGAGACCCAGGTCAAGATCTGGTTCCAGAACCGCAGGAACAAATGGAAACGACAGCTGGCGGCGGACCTTGAGGCTGTGCATATTCCAAACCAGCGAGTTGTCAGGGTCCCGGTTCTGTATCACGACGGAACCGGAACCAGTACTGCATTGGCTTTTAACTTGAACGGACATGAGATGTTCTCCAACTCCATCTCGTACCCTCTGTCCTCCTTGGCGCACTCCATGAGCATACTGAGATCGCAGATGAGCGGCCTGGTGTAAACACACAACTAGTTTCAATCTGGTTTTATGTACAGTGCAGTAATACACAAGTGTGGATGGCATCCAAAGAAATAATGAGTCATTTTTTTTGCAGTGTTTGTATATATACTTACAGTATTATACTTACAGTGTATATATACTTACAGTATTATACTTACAGTGTATATATACTTACAGTAACGAGTGTTTGCTATTGTCAGCACATATAGTTTTATTAGTACACGCTCTCTGTGTACTATTTGAACACATCTATTTTTGTCTCCAAACTTTTATATAAAAAAAAAACACGTACGTTTTCAATATTATAATTTGTTCACAGAATAAATAATAAAGAAAAAATACTGAGTTTCATTCATTGTTGTGCATATTCAATGTCAATAGGACAATATTTTTTGTTTCATTTTTGACCAAGAGTTACATTAATATTGCGCAAACTGTGAGAACAGTCACATAAATAAATCATAACAACTGAAAATACGTGCTTCGTGGAGTTTATATCAATATGAATATGAAGCGTCTGTTCGTTAAAAGTAACTATAAATAGAAGAAAAAACGGAAGTTCGTTAACCAAGAATACTAACACAAGAGAGCAAGAGTTTAAAAATGGCGTTATGCTGCTGATATAAATAATCACCCAATAAAAATCGAATGTGTTATGCAGTATTATGTGAATCTGAATTAACAACAATTATATATAAATACTTCTATGTAACATGTATGTATTTATTATGTTTTGCTTTGCTTTCCGTTGACCTTAACATATCATTCTTACTAGTGTGACCCAAACATATCAGATATAAACACATCAGGTACACAAACAAAAGAGTTCCGGTTCAAAAAGTTACTAAAAAAAATTATATATCTTTACCACAAAAAAAAGTATCCTTCAGTATAGCAGAGAAGTGTGTAAAGTGTGTCTAATATAGTTTTGTTTACCTTATAGTGTTAGCAAGCAAAGTGCGGCACGAGGGCCACCTGCAGCCTGCAACTAATTCTTTGAAGGCCCACTGCATATTCTAAAAAAAAAAAAAAAATACAATTACAATAAAAGTAGCAAGAGATGTATAAAGTAGGTAAAGAAAGTTGCTGCTAATAATTGTAATAATTTTTTTGCGTACTTATGTAACTTTTTAGCATATTTGGTGGGTGTTAGCATTTGTTAGCTTTAACCAAATAAAAATATCAGTCTCTGTGGACAAATTTTGGAGACCTTGCAATAGGAAATATACTTTTTTTTTAAGTACAGGCTAAATGGGATATGGATTTTGTTGTTTATTCTTTAAAAATGAACATTTTTTTAGAATGTGACGTTTAAAACGGCTTATGTTATGTCAAGAGAAAAGATGGCGTATGTGATGTGATATAACATAGGAAGAAGACTGGATGCATGGAAAAAGCTGAATGTTTAGATGAATACCGAGTACCGAGAAGGAGCTATGACGTAGTACTCTCCAGCACTTCATCCCCAGGCTGTGGTTGGTTCACACATCTCCTTGAATGGACCAATCAGGAAGGACCCAGCGCGCCCCATCCGGACCGTGCTGCGCGCACTAAGGTTCCACACAACCTCGCCAGCCCAGCAGTGTCTCCACAGCGGATGCTGCTATGGTGCGTACACCAGCGACACCTTAGCGGTGACATCCAGGTCCTGATTTGGGTTTTTTTTTTTAAGTAAGAGGAGAAGTCAACGAAAGGGTGTTTACGCGTTTTTAGAGAATATGAGTAAAGTGGACGCGCCATGTCGTTCCAGCGCCTCTCTCAAGTTCACTATTGATAACATCCTCAATCTTAAAACAAGCGGGCGCGCCACTGACAGCTGTCACCCCCACGGAGAGCACCATGACTCGGTCACGGAGGCGAGTACAGGCCGCAAACTGCATGGACCCGGAACCCAGCAGAGGCTAGGACCCGAATCCATGGTTAAGGATGGTAAGAGGGGATTCTTTAATGTAAATAACGCTTGGTTAGCGAACACGTACAGAAGAATGAAACGACTGTTTTACAGCAGACTTTATCCCAGAGAGCAACGCGGCCACCGAGTCGGCTGTCAGCGGCCGAGGAGACCAGAGGAGGGCGGTGGATGCGCGTTTCGAGAGCGGGGACAGCAGCTGCGACGACTGCAGCTCCACTACTACCATCATCGCAGAGCCGCTTAAAGGTGACAGCCCCGCAAAGAAGAACAAAATGATCACGAAAAAGAAGACGCGCACCATTTTTTCCAAAAGACAGATCTTCCAGTTGGAGACTACCTTCGACATGAAGCGCTACCTGAGCAGCGCCGAGCGCGCCTGTCTGGCCAGCTCCCTGCAGCTCACGGAGACCCAGGTGAAAATATGGTTCCAGAACCGCAGGAATAAGTTGAAACGGCAAATCTCGAGTGAAATCGACGGACCGGTTAGCGACTTCCCTGACACGGTGAAGCCGGTCATGGTGGGTCAGCTCCCGGCCTTGTACAAGGAGAGCAGCCTGCTGGGGAGGTGCCTGCTGCCGATGCCGTTGCCCGTCGTGTACCCGGGCTCAAACACGCCTTACCTCTGCTTCTCAAACACCAGCAAGTACTTCAGCCTCTACGACGGGGACGTATGATGCTTCCAGCAAGTCCGCATGTGCAAAACAGACACTTTTTTAGTGACAATTTTGGAGCATTTATTAATTAAGCCTATACTGTATTTTCAAGGAGCCGGATATGAGTCCTTCAATGTTTCAATTTAAGTGGGAAATTAGGAACTCATCGCATATAAATGACCTGTTTTTGGTGTTATTTATTTATTAGCCTGCTTTCTGTGTAGGCCTAACACTTCCACTTGTATAGAGACAATAACAGGCCTAAGCAGAAGATAAAAGCCCAGCCGTGGCCTACATTATTAACATATTATTGTTTACATCATAGCCCGTTATCGTTGTTAACATCAACAGCGTTTCCAGCAGCCATGCCACCAAAGACATTAATATACCTTGCATGCGTTTCCATAACGAATTTTTAATTACAGAAACGTATTTTAATGAATGCCATTAACATTTTATTCACGCATGTCTATATATTTTTTTTTTCTATAAGTAATCCTACGCTTACGTTATTCCACATTACAGCATTTACTGCAACTGTTAATTAAAACAAGAAAAGTGTTTTCTTTAGCTCCAAGTTTTACTCGTCACTATTTGCACATCTGTATTTATCACTTTTTATTATTGTTTTTATCAAAAGTATGTATTTTTATTACTTGTATTTTTTAATATTATGGATTTGACGTGACGTCAGACTCCTGTAGTGACTCTGCTTTGGCAAGTTGGGCATTCAGATTGGTCAAGAAAAGTGGCAAAATGTTGATGTCATTTGTATAAATAGATACATGACACTATTAATATAGCAGTAAATAACTGGTTGGCACACACAGGGGAAAGAAATGTTGGAAATGAATGAATATTGGCCTGGCATGCATGCATCAAATTAAATAACTTTTTTTTTTTAAAGTAACAGCACCAAAGTTATTACAATTCACAAATTAGTCAACTTTCTTATTATCAAACTGTGATGTGAGTGTTTGCCACATTGGAAAGTATTGTATTCAATGTATCTTTTTTTTTTTTAAATCAGTATAAATACTACAGTATTGGAGGTGCATTTCAGTTCACAATGAATTTTTTTTTCTATAAGCAGAATAGTTGATAAAATAAAAGTATTGGGAATTTTAAATGAACATTTCTATAGACAAAATAAAATCTCCTAGGGAAAATAATACTGTAATTTGTAGCCAGCTGGTTTAAAAGTACACGGCCCTGCTGTTGTTTTACTATATCCAATCATCCAGGTAATCTAAACAGACATATAGCCACAAACTAAGCATAATATAAATGATGAGTTCAGACTGATCTGAAGTCATTCGGCATATACTATACAAAGACCTGCTTTTTTTGTGTTATTTTTTAAAAAAAGAGGTGGTACTAACATATTGTAGACAAAAAAATGACCATTCCAGTTCAAATGATGGCTATGCCATTTGATTTAAATGCATTTAAATGAAAGTCACTTCATCACAAACCCCTAAACTAATCAATAACATGCTTTCATTTCATATAAATTGAAAAAAAATCTCAATCTGTACTCTAAAATATGAATCTGTGTAGCACTAAGCAGCAGTAAGGAACATTATATTGCATTTTAACATTCAGCAGTAGTGATTTCATCATCGGTGCACTGTATCGACCGCATTTGGAAGAACAAAATATGACAAAAATATAACTCGCCACATGTACAAACAATGTCAAGACAAATTTGACGGGATGGTAATGCTACTGTTATAATCACAAAAGCAAAAAAATAATAATAATAACATGCAAGTGTGTGTATGGTGTGTATTAAGTGGGGAAAAAAAGGTGGTGTGTTGTCGCCTATTTTGCTCACGAGTGACTTTAAGATTAAAGTTATAACAGGAAAATATACATTTACGGGAGTACATTTCTACATTGTATAACATAAATAAACTAAAGGACTTGACTTGGACTTCAATGACAAAACAACATAACGCTTCACGTGCTGATTTCCTTCTCCGCTTGCCTCCAAGCTCATGTCAGAGATCCTCGTTTATATGCAGTTAGAAGTGAAAAAGAGTAAAAAGAAGGGGGGAGCTCACTCAGAACCATTTGATGAGTGTGTGTTTGTATTGGAAATAGCACGATCACGTTTGGGTTTCTGCACGGGTCTGCGCCTCCGTAAGGCCGAGGTCCGGCTTCTCAGAGGCAAGGAAGTGCTGTTCCTAAATGGTTGGAGAGCGTATCCAGAAGTGAGCGATTGTGTGTGCGCATTATGTCTGTGTAAAAGTCTCTGGCAGTTTCTTTCTGCATGACTAGTCGGGGGGGGGGGGGGTGTCCTTTCTCAGCTCGCCCGTTTCTTTAACCTCTGCTGACCTCTTCTAGTCATCTGACAAAGGTCGTCACCTAAGATGAATGGGGAGACTGTCCGTGAACATGTGTCTGAGAGACAACATATTCTCACCGGCAATGAGTATCCAAGAATGAAAGCGTGTGTTGTGGAAAAATATGCTACATTTGTTGAGCCGTAATAGCATAAACGGCTACTTCGCAAATGAAAACACTGTTTGGCGTACCGTGGGAACTCGGACCCTGGTTGACCCACAGTTTGAAATTGGAATTTTCAGTTTGAGTCATATAATTTGGCCAAGAGCGATCATTTTTGTAACATTTATTTTCAGACCAAACAATCAAAATCTGAAGTAAAATGTTGGCATTCGCAAAACACAATTTGTATTAAAACATCAACAAAAAAAAGTTTTTGTTCTTCTGCATCTTGTATAAGAGCATCCAACTTTCTTCACTATTAAAATCTCCTTTGACAAACAGTAAAGGTGAGCTAATTGCTATTTAAATGAACGGCAACATTTTAATTGCACTTAATTTACAAAGCAGACATCCACTCTATCAGTGTGCTGTTTTTTGTGGTATCATTAAATAGAAGCATCATGTTTGAATGGAACAGTTACTGTAGTAGAAAAATACAAAGCGTTTAGTGAACTACTCAAAATCAGCTGCCGAGCTACCTGTTGGAGACCCGTGGTGGAGAAACTTGCCTGACATTGGTGCAATCAGCGCGGGTAATACTCACTCAATACTCAAATAAAGTGGTTGGTTGTACATCTTCTACATAAATCCCAGAGTTTGACTCTCCGCGACCCTAAATAGTATCAGTGGTAGAAAATGGATGGATGTTGATGAATGACGAAGTCCTGCATGACAGCAGTCGGACCGCTAAAGTTTATATGACCCGAGAGGCAACATTTTCGGTAAAAAATACCATCATGTATCAACAGGCAAGTATAAAGATATTTTCAGTTTATTAAAAGATACACTACTGGGCTTTCTGCTTTGTTGCGTTTCCTGCCAACTAACACAAATATGCAAATGTACATTTGGCGGGTGTGCTCCTTCCGTCACTACTTAGATCCTCATTGTGTCCCAGTCCACCAGAGAGCAACCCGAGAACAAAACTACATGACACAGCACATTGTAAAGTAAACAACAAGGCTATTAGTTAGGAGCGGAAACCCGACACAGGAGCTCTTGTGTATATGTGTCACACTTAAAGACTGTTTGATGGCCTATTGATCTGATGATTTAGACCCCCCCAAGCCCCCTTATCCGTAGTGCAATTTGCTTGAGGAAATTGAAAGATAGCAGAGGGAATGGATTTGGATAAAAGCAAAGTGATACAGAGGCAAATAGAGTTCAGGGAAGACTATGAACCGCGCCAAAAGAGAGTTCTGATAACTACATGACTACATGATTAATCCCTCAAAATATATCAATAAATAAAACATTTTGTTTTGTGGTTTATTATTAATATTGTTCATTTTTAGACATTTTTTTTTTAGACAAAATTTTTAGACAATTTTTCAAGGCACACAGAATTTTGCTCTATATACTGTAAACATGGAACCTACCAAAAGAAAAATTTGACTCTCATCTTTCATCACAAAAAAAGTTAGTTTCTACCTTTTTTCGTGAGTTTCAGGAAAATATCGGTTCCCAACAAAAAGGGAGAAAAAAACACTTTTGTGAAAAGAAAAATTTCAAACATAACGTTAACACAAATGTTTTGCTCAAAATATTCCAAAAGTTATACTATAACATAAATACAGTAAACCTCGGATATATCGGACTCGGATATATCGGAAATTCGCTCACAACGGACAGATAAAAAAGAACCGATTTTTCTGTAATGCATTTCCAATAAAAATTCATTGCATATATCGGATTTTTTATAACGGATTTCGCCTATTTCGGACAAAATCTCCAGTCCCGTTCCAATGCATTTCCATTAAATTTCCCTCGCATATATCGGATGGCCGCATCGTGGCGCTCCGATTCGCAGAATCGTGACAGGCCGCTATACGACGTCATTTGCAGCGTTTGCAGCGTTGCCTGCGTGTCCAGGTACATTGGAAACATAGTCAAGGAAGTGCCTTTTTATAACGGATAAAATCCCATTTACGCATATACCGGATATAAATCCGATATATGCGTAAAACGGACATTTTCCGGTATACGCATATAACGGATTTCGCTTATATCGGACAAAACCAGTGGGAACAATTGAATCCGATATATCCGAGGTTTACTGTAGTACAAAAAAGGGTTGTTTTACATCAAAATAATGTATCTGCAAATATAACACTGTGAACTATTCACACTTTTCCCATTTGGAACTAAACTTTGTGTGGGCACTCGTGTGGATGCGCATGTTAAAGATTCCCGACAATGCACAGCCTTCTGCGCGCTACACTCCTCCATGCTGTTCCTCATCCTCCTTGCTGTTGTGTGTCAATATATTAAAAAGATCCAAGATGCTGAGGATGCTTATCAAATACCCTTCTGCCAACGTGTGTCTGATTTTATGGCTTAAAACCGCTTGAATAGTGACTTCTTTTAGGCTCCAGTTGCGTCACCTTTTTTGCCTCTCATGCAGAAAAAAATCAGAAAAGACAAAAAACGCCAGTTAGAAAATGTCTAAATACGTCCTCGATATTGAATGACTTTAAAAAAAATGCATATTTAAACAAATTTTATGTATGTTTTTTGCCTAAGTTGAGCATTTTCAAGTAGAAAATTGTCTAAATGAACTAAAATACACAAGTAAGGCACTCATATAGGTCAGTATGTCAGTAATGTTATTGTAATATTCAATGAGATGAACAAGCACCAGACTTAATCTCCGGAACAACAGACTTTTATTGCAGGTTTGAATCATCCCACAGTAAACACAATAATCCCGAATACGAGCTTACCGTTGCAACCGTAACTCACACCAACCTCAAAATAGACATCCCTGACATCACTTCCTGTCTGCTCCCCCACTCAGCTCACCTTGCACTGAAACTTATTTACAGCAACACACAAGCAAAGTCTTATTTATGTCTTAAATTTGCTGTTATTAGGTCTATTACGTTGGGTGATATCAGTACATATGTAACTGTGTGCTATTTCATGTCTAGGGGGCTCGAATAATGTAACAATTTATTTGTTTAGAAGGTCGTAAACGTTTTTTTATGCACTAACTTCAAAAATATTCTATTTATAAATAAGGAATCCTGCTTTGCCGAAATTCACTTATCACACTCCGAGCCAATGAACAGCAATAAACAAGGGATTACTTTGTTAATATTTTATTTAGTAGGCTGGATAACATGTTTGGTAAAAGCTAGTATGTAGCATTAGCACGCAAAAATATTTTTTAGCATTTAATTTCTACATTCAGATTTCTATCTATGAAGTGAAACACACACAGACACACACACACACACGCACATACACACCAAAACTGTGTATCAATTAAAGAGCACCGTGTCCAACGCCCTCCCTCATGTCCTGTCCCTTCAGACACCCTTGTCAGGATAATGTGCCATTAATCTACCCCTGAAAACACATTATTGGCCAATCAATAGGTGAGATGGGGGCAATAAGGGAACAGAGGAAAGAGGAGAAGGAAGGAGATGGACAGGAGACAGGGGAGGGATGCTCTAAGTCTGGGGGGGGGGAGGCGTACTAGCTCCACTATATGCGGACATGGAATACTCAGTGGTTTTATACTGGATGTCAATAGAGGTCCATTAACAACAGATAGAGTTGTCAAAGTGCCCTAACTGTTACAACGAGTGGAGACAGGTGGAGCAAAGAGCATTAAAACCACCAGAAAGTCAAATGTGTTTCTAATAACTAATAAACTACTTACTAGCTAGAATCAGAAAAAATATTCTACTCAGACGGGGAGGAAACCATAAGTAGATGTGAAATTACACCAAGTATCTCCAAAGAGATACAGATGGCTCAGCATAAAATAAGGTAAAAAACAAAAATGTATATACAGTAAACCTCGGATATATCGGATTCAATTGTTCCCACTGGTTTTGTCCGATATAAGCGAAATCCGTTATATGCGTATACCGGAAAATGTCCGTTTTACGCATATATCGGATTTATATCCGGTATATGCGTAAATCGGATTTTATCCGTTATAAAAAGGCACTTCCTTGACTATGTTTCCAATGTACCTGGACGCGCAGGCAACGCTGCAAACGACGTCGTATAGCGGCCTGTCACGATTCGGCGAATCGGAGCGCCACGATGCGGCCATCCGATATATGCGAGGGAAATTTAATGGAAATGCATTGGAACGGGACTGGAGATTTTGTCCGAAATAGGCGAAATCCGTTATAAAAAATCCGATATATGCAATGAATTTTTATTGGAAATGCATTACAGAAAAATCGGTTCTTTTTTATCTGTCCGTTGTGAGCGAATTTCCGATATATCCGAGTCCGATATATCCGAGGTTTACTGTACTATGAATTTTGATACAGTACTATTACAATGTATTTTATACACTGCAAAAACGTTTCTCAAAAAGACAAAATGTTGTCAGTCAAGTAAGTGGCTGTTCAAGAGACGTGCAAAAATATGTCCAAGAAAAAAGGATACAGAAATCAACAGGGTCTACTTCTTTGGCTAGTGATACTAAATAAATCATCTCAGCCATCACACGCATGTGAACACAAACACACATACAAAGATGTCAACATACAAGTTAATACATAACACTCTACTTAGCAAACACGCCTTGATGTATCACAGGATTTGGTCATCCAGCACTAAGCAGGGCACCGCATGTAATGTGCATGTAGCTCAGATGACCTGCATGCCTTTGTAGTGTGACTTGACAAACCACAACAACCTCTTGGAATCGAATGTTGTTGCAAAACAAGCCATAGTGAAACCTTGTGCCCAAAAACAGTGTGCTCTAATTTCCCTTCTTGTGTCACAAGTGACCCATCAAACACTCAAAAAAAAAAAAAAATTCTGAACAATGATTACAATTGGTCGCTAACCTTAACCAAGTGAGTATCACAGTAATAATAATAACTCCCCCAGGGAGTGCTGAAGTGTTCTTGAGCAAGAAAATGAGCCTCTAATTGCTTCTGATGAGCTCCACAGGGCTCTCAATTAGACGGACAGCAGAAAAATCAAGGCAGAAGCATTTTGGCAGAGAGCTTGTGAAGCCCAGGAGATCACTGACTGACGTTACGGCGAGTAGTGCTGTTGGTTGACCAACTACTAGATTATAGTAACTCATTTATTGATTTGCAAGTGTGATGCTCTGTATGATGTTAAAGGGGACCTATTTTTTTTTTCCACTTTTCTGACCAATAAATGTACAGTAAACCTCGGATATATCGGACTCTGATATATCGGAAATTCGCTCACAACGGACAGATAAAAAAGAACCGATTTTTCTGTAATGCATTTCCAATAAAAATTCATTGCATATATCGGATTTTTTATAACGGATTTCGCCTATTTCGGACAAAATCTCCAGTCCCGTTCCAATGCATTTCCATTAAATTTCCCTCGCATATATCGGATGGCCGCATCGTGGCGCTCCGATTCGCCGAATCGTGACAGGCCGCTATACGACGTCATTTGCAGCGTTTGCAGCCTTGCCTGCGCGTCCAGGTACATTGGAAACAAAGTCAAGGAAGTGCCTCTTTATAACGGATAAAATCCGATTTACGCATATACCGGATATAAATCCGATATATGCGTAAAACGGACATTTTCCGGTATACGCATATAACGGATTTCGCTTATATCGGACAAAACCAGTGGGAACAATTGAATCCGATATATTCGAGGTTTACTGTAGTTACAATGTTGTATTTTGGTGTTAAACCATGCCAAAGTTTCAGATTGCGCATTTTGGAAGTGAGCGTTGAAAGAAATTTTGAATGGCTCAAAACGTTCGGTTTCAGAGGGCGTTGCAAAACTGTTCCATTTGTGATGTCACAAACGGGTTTCTTTATGGCTAACAATAGCTTGTAAAAAGTGTTTCTTTGAGTGTAAGGGAAAGACACATTTGTTTACAATTCCTAAAGACGCCACCATCGGGAACAACTGGTTGGAGTTCCTGATACGTACCAGCAAAAGAAATTTTTAATTTTAATTTATCAACAACATTTCACACTGGACTGTTCCGAAGCCTGACGCCTTTCCAACGTTGCTTGGTCGTGTGGAAGACTCAGACTAGAAAGCAGTAAGTAACAACTTACCAGTGTCCTAACTGTGTTTATTTTATTTAAGTAGAATACTGAATACTGACTAAATACTGAATGCTGTGTCAGCACTCTTTCTGTGACTAAGGTCCTTAAAGTGGACCTATAATGCTAATTTTTCAACCATTTGTATTGAGTCGTGGTCTCCTATAGAGCAGCTACACACAATAACCCGCGCAGAAAACTTTTTAGATTTTCTAGAACCTGCACCTATTCCTTGGATTTGTGCTTCCTGACAAAACGGTCTGTTTTAATTTATTCCACCCACGACTCACCTCCTCGCTGTGATTGGTCACACGCCAAAAGTGCTGCCTCACTATGAACCATATAAGGAAGTCCACCCCTCTGTGACATCACAAAGGCGCAGTTTTACCACGCCTTTTGAAACGCGACGTTTTGAGCCATCCTAAACCTCTTTCAGGGCTCACTTCCAAATACGGAAAACTCCTTATCTGAAACTTTGGCATCATTTAACAGGAGAATACAACATTCTAACTACATTTATTGGTCAGAAAAGTGGAAAAAGCATAATAAGGAACCATTTAAAAAATAAAACAATTCAAAATGCATTTGTCAAATTTCATAGATTTGCCATTGTTAAAATGGCATTTTATTTGGTAATAACTAAACAGTGCTTATGACTTGTAAGGACACGGAAATTCCAAACCAATGACATTGGACTTGGACTAGATCCGTCTTGTCTTGACTCTGATTTGGACGTCTTTACTTGAGACCTGGCTTGGAACCGTTTAAAAAATAAAACAATTAAAAATAGATTTTTCATAGATTTTTGTTTTTTTGCATTTTATTTGGTAATAACTAAACAGTGCTTGTGACTTGTAAGGACACAAAAATTCCAAACCAATGACTGTGGACTTGACTAGATCTGTCTTGTCTTGACTGACTCGAGACTTGGGATTGGAGACTTCAGACAAAACGAAACACTAACTTTCTCCAACCTCTGCCAGGTGAGATATTATGTCGAATACCTGCTCAGTCAAAAAATGGCTGCCCTGCTTCTATCTGTTCTTCAGGTCTTCAAGTCCTTGCTGTTGACCGCAGTAAGAAACAAAAAGCACTCAGAGACCATCTAACTGATCATATGGCAGTCATGCATACTGTAACTATTGACACTTTTTAATTATTGTTTAGTTACCGAGTTTTTCTATGACATTTCTTAAACCAGGGGTGGGCAAACTTTTTGACTCGCGGGCCGCATTGATATAACAAAATTTCCGGGGGGGGGGGGCAGACTATATATTTTACACGTAACAGTCCACCTGGTATTATTGTATCTGTAAAATTGTCATGCAATCTGCTATTATTATTTATTATTTTATATTTATATTTAAATATTTTAAAAATAATAAAATATTATAATTATTAAAATAATAATTATTATATTATTATTATGTAAAATATGCAAATATAACAATATTATTATATATAATTAATATAATAATTAGCATTAATATAATAAATATAATAATCATAATAGTTATAATAATAATATCATTATTATTATTTTAATTTTTATTATTATTATGTGCTTGTGTCTCTTTTTTCAGGAGCACTTTGTAAACAACAGACCATGTCAAACAACGAAATTGATACAACCATCAAAAGGTTGGCTCAGGCCATGATGCCAGGTTGTATGTTGAGTTTAAATTAAATACTTTGGAAAGATTGGGCGGGCCGTATTCAAACACTTGGCGGGCCGGATGTGGCCCCCGGGCCGTAGTTTGCCCACCCCTGTCTTAAACCAACACCACTTACACGAGTGAGAATGGTAAGCCACAAAGGACCGGCAGACCCTGTCCTGAGATGGGTTCAAAAACTACAGAATTTCTACTTATGTTATAGTTTGTTCCATCATTCTGTAAGGTGTGTGTGTGTGTGTGTGTGTGTGTTTCTGACTTCACACACTTCCTCATAGTCAACAAACACACCTCTTAGCCCTGAAGTGAGTCAATCTCTGGAGGATTGTGCTCCCCTCTGGCCAGTTCTGGAGAGGCTCTAAGTGCTCTGTAATAGCCAGCAATCAGCGCAGATGGATAGAAACCAACGTCTGGCCCTCAGGAAAGAAATATAAATAAGTTAGATGAATAAATAAAAGCCTTGTGTCCTCACAACCGCATATTGCATTGGGCATGTGTTTTATAATGAATATAGATTGAGAGGTTGAAATATTTATAGATCAGGGGTACTGTGGTGTGTGTGTGTGTGTGTGTGTGTGTGTGTGTGTGTGTGTGGTAGTGGGGTGTGAACTGACATCCAAAGTGGACAGGAATGAATAAGGAAAATCCGTTTTCCCCCGGAAGCTTCCAGGCCCACGTGCATCTTTGATGCGACGACTGGGACGTGCTCAGTTCTGTATTCTTTCTCTGACATGAATGATTTTTATACAAATTATTATTCAATAATTATTAGCAATCTCTGGAGTGAGACGACTGACGACTGATCGTCCCGGACTAGATGCCGTGCTGCCACCGAGAGACGAGAAGAAAAGCCAGAGAAGAACTCCCGCCTCGCCACCCAAGGAGCCAGCAAAGGATTCAGCCACAACCACCACAACCGCACCTCCACAATCCAGACCTGAGGTTCCAGATGCAGCAGCTCTTCCCTTACTTCACCGTGGTTCTGACCACAGTCCCGGGACCCACCTGCTGCATCTACTCTACACTAGAGATCCTTCATGACCGTTCCTGTCTCCAACATCACCCCTGAGATTTCCTGACGACCATGGAAGCTCTGTGAAATCAGGGATCCTTACTCCAGAACATGGCAAGATCAAGAATCCTGAATCCAACCTACTCTACCAACCATCCCCTACCAATAGTAGTACATCTAGAGCCACATGAACCAGCTCTGAGAAGCTCAGGTCCAGCTCTTAGTCCAGAGTCAGGACTAAACACTGTAAGGCTGCATTTCAGTTTCATGCTGCCAAAATCTGGAACAGTCTTCCAGAAGATGTGCAACAATCATCAACTTTGGCAATGTTCGAATCCCAATGTATTTTATCTACACCCTTAAATTTCATTCATTCATTCATTCATTTTCTAACGCTTTTTCCTCACGAGGGTCGCGGGGGTGCTGGAGCCTATCCCAGCAGTCTTCGGGCAAGAGGCGGGGTACACCCTGGACTGGTGGCCAGCCAATCACAGGGCACATATAGACAAACAACCATTCACACTCACATTCATACCTATGGACAATTTGGAGTCGCCAATTAACCTAGCATGTTTTTGGAATGTGGGAGGAAACCGGAGTACCCGGAGAAAACCCACGCATGCACGGGGAGAACATGCAAACTCCACACAGAGATGCCCGAGGGTGGGATTGAACCCTGGTCTCCTAGCTGTGAGGTCCGCGCTAACCCCTAGACCACCGTGCCGCCCCCTTAAATTTCAATATATTTTTAATGTATTTGTTCATGGAATAATTTATGGAATTTTATGTAATGATTTTTGAATGAATTTATTATATGGAATGAACTTTCTTCTTTTGCTTCTTTTTGTGTTTTTTTAAGGCGACAAGCAAGAAAGGCCTAAAAAAAAAGTTGCAAGATGTGTCGCTCGCTAGAAACATTTTTGAAAAACAGAACCAAGACAGGTCTGAATACTCGCTAAATTACCAACATCATTCCCTCCTGCTACATCTTCTTATTCTCTCTATTACAATTGGCAGCGAAAATAAATCTGACATTAGAGACAAAAACAAAAAATACTGAATTGTCTAGGAAGGACAATATCTACAGCAGGTGTGGGCCCGGGGGCCACATCCGGCCCGCCAAGTGTTTGACTACGGCCCGACCGTTCTTTCCAAAGTATTTTTTTTTCTTCTTTATTTGGAACATGCCTCAGTGTCCTTCTAGTGGAACTGAAAAAGGTGGCCGGGGACCAGGATGTTTGGACTTCCCTACTGGGACCTCGCACGGACCCAGATAAGTGAAAGAAAATAAATGGGTTGAGGGATTTAAAAGTCAAGTTTTTGACAAAAAAATCGTAAAATGAATGCTGAATCGGCGGCACGGCGGTCGAGTGGTTAGTGCGCAGACCTCACAGCTAGGAGACCAGGGTTCAATTCCACCCTCGGCAATCTCTGTGTGGAGTTTGCATGTTCTCCCCGTGCATGCGTGGGTTTTCTCCGGGTACTCCGGTTTCCTCCCACATTCCAAAAACATGCTAGGTTAATTAGCGACTCCAAATTGTCCATAGGTATGAATGTGAGTGTGAATGGTTGTTTGTCTATATGTGCCCTGTGATTGGCTGCCGACCAGTCCAGGGTAAAGCGGTAGAAAATGAATGAATGAATGAATGCTGAATGGCAAATATGCAGGATCTCAAAACAGGAATAAAGAAAAGCACTGAACCTAGCTAAAGAGTGCCTTCCAAAGCCAACTGAAGTGCAACGTTCATCACTATCTAGAACGCCTATTAGGCGAACAGAATAAGAGTTGTGAACATGAGATGCAAGTTGACGTTAACTGCTTTTTACCCTGAAGCGCCGGGAATGCGTATCAATAATAATAATAATGCGCATCACTCATAAAAGCGTCTCCTGGCTGTTCTGGCGACGACAAAAGAAGACATCGTATGAGATCTCTGGTTTTCAGAGCTGTACAACTCCCGGCACTTTCGCTACTTAAGAAGCATAAAGCCAGCTTGTTGTCACACACACACACACACACACACACACACACACAAAAGTAAATATTTTGTCCTGCAATTGGGGGCCAGTTTCAAACATAAGTGTTTTAAAGTGCGGTTTGGGGGTTAAGGGCCTTTATATATGAGTACTAGAGAATATTCCAAAGTGCCAACTTCTGGCGGCAAGCGGAATAAAAAAAAGTTGACAGTCTGTTGGGAGGGTTTAATAATGAAAAGAGAACATGTGGACTTGCCAGAGTTAAGTACACTTAGGAGTGCACTCAGAAGTGTTGCGGAAGAGATAACAGATGACAAGCTAGAATGAGGAGGTGCCAGGAGGTGATGGTTAACAAACCGCCGCGTTTGGTTCGTGTCTCGGTCAAAGGGACGGATTGACTCTTAGCGGTAGTGGAAATTAAGCAAACTTAAACATTCTCCAGACACAATTAAAGGGCTAAATAATTCAGCACACGGTTCCTGTACTACAACGTAAAAAAAAAAAAAAATCCTAGAGGCATTTCATGTGAATGGGTTACATTCAGAAGGTTACAGACTCACTGAGGAGAGAGTGAGTGTCTGGTTGTGACAATGTAGCAGACCGAACAATGTGCATTCCCCTTATTTGTGTCTGAACATGAATGTGTGTTTGTACGTGTATGTGTTTGAGCCCACGGATGTGTAGTTCCCGCCCGCTCCCTTTCCCCTCTCTCGCTTGCCATCAGGAGGTTTTAATAGAGTAGAATATTCCTTTGCATTTTACATGACTTTAGGGCAAGCTACTCTCCGCCTGTCTGCTTTGCTCAGATCAGACGCTAAAAATGGGAACACGGAATGGACTACAAGTCTTCATACTATCTTGCTCTGCAATCTGTGTGGCCTCAATGATGTATTATATAGTGTATGATGATACACTTATTTGTCAACAATGTCAGATATAACCGAGTACCGTGTACCGTGGTGTACCATGGTGTTTGCAGTACTGCTGACCCGGCATGTATTTAAAAAGGGTGGCATCGTCTGCCAAAAAAGCTGCCCAGTTTAACACCGCGGCCAAGAAATGTGAAAATAATAATATGTGGCTAAAAGCGAGAATGAAAATGGGACAATATTACCTTTATGTGGAAAATGGGAGAACCGTTGTGGTTACCAAGATGATCCAGATTTTGCTGTAAATAAATGGTTGCTTCATATTTCCCGGTGGGATATTACAAGGTTTCCGTTACAGGGTTGTTTTACTGTGGCACAACGCCATGGTCAAATAAAAGCTGCCACACCTTAGAAATTATATATATATATATATATATATATTTTTTTTTTTTTACAAAAAATATGTCAATTTATATAATGTATATTTTTTTGTAAAAAAAAAATATATACATTATATAAATATGTCTATTTATATAATGTATATTTTTTGTAAAATATATATATATATACACATTATATAGACATTTTTTTGTAAAAAAAATATATAATATTATATATTTAATAATATAATATAATATAATAATAAATAATATAATATTATATATATATTATATTATATATAATATATATAATATTTTTTTAACAAAAATATGTCTATTTATATAATAAAATATATAATATATATATATATATTATATTATATATAATATATAATTTTTCTATTTATATAATGTAAATTTTTATAAATTTTGTAAAAAACATATATATATATATTATTCTTATGTTTTTTTTTTTACAAAAAAAATATATATACATTATATAAATAGACATATCAGGGGAAGGTACTGTGGGTCGCATGTCACACACATTATAACCGTCACTTTGTAGATGTCATATGGCATCAGTCAGCTCACATTAAAACCCCTCCTGATTCGCTCTTTTGCGTCGGTGGCGAGAAAAAACTGGAGAACAGATGTCGGCAGCCACACATTATTATTATTATTATTGCGATTAATCAGTTAATGCAGACAACTATTTAGGAATTATGTGTAATTATCTTTATTGACATTGATTTAGATCAGGGGTCTCAAACACGCGGCCCGCGGGCCAAATGTGGCCACTAGTTTGAGGCCCCCGCCTTGATATGAAAGTTTAATGTTAGTGCGGCCGGCGCAAGTTTGATATGGATGCTGTATGGTATCATGTACCCAGAAAAAATTATTACGTTTGATTAATGTTCATGTTAAAGGTTAAATAACTGTTAATAGTTATCCTCCCTATCCGTGTGGAAGTGGTAAGTTTTTGGCTATTTAAGTTTAAAGGAAATAACTTGGAGGCTACCGTTTAGGTCGCTAGCTCTCTAGTTTGCGAGTTAGCATGTGTCTCAAGACCCTGCAGTTGCGCAATATGTTGTAAATAAAAAGAGTATAAATGTGACTATAGTCGTGTTTTGTCATGTCTACAGGGCTCTAATAATGCTTTGTTCATTTTAATCTGAAAAAAATAATTTGTCTACCCACCAACTATATGTGGTTTCTTTAGTTTTTATTATTTGCCGTTTTATTATTATTATTATATTTATTTATTTATTACTGATTGATTGATTTTCTTTATTCTTGATTTGGTTATTTATTTTTCAGGTACTTAAATTTCAAGACGATGAAACAACCCATTTTTGACATGATTACCCACAGTTAATTTAAATTTTAATTTTTAATTCGTCAGCCTCCCATGCAGCCCACAACCACAGCTTCAAAAAAATCCCTGTGGAAACCCTGTATTACGTTAATGACAATTCAAATATTTTAGTTCCATGTCTGGCTCTCGATTAGGATCATAATTTGCTATATTTGTGACATTTTAGGGCCATTTTGTCCATAAAAAAATCCCCGCTTTAGGAAATAAACATTAAATAAAGTTGCCTGAGATGCGCCAATACACATTTTTAATAGTTCAGTAGTTCAGTATGTGAATGATCAAATTTAGAGTTGAAAAAAGACAAATTTAAGTTTATTTTGAGAGAGTTAGAAGCAGCAAATGGTAAAATGACAAAGTATTTTTTCATATTTTCAAGTGGAGTTGGGTGGAATACTTCAAAAGGGATTACAATGAGCTAAAGTAACATCATCAAGGTGATGCAAGGTGACCAAAACCAGCCATTCAGTTTAATATACAAGCACAAATTGAGACTGTTAACCATAATTGTCGCAGTAAGTCATATGAAATGGATGACAATCTGTGTCCGTCACTGAGGAACAGCAAACACTTTTAGTGGATCCGCCAGGTTTAGATTTTTTTTTTTTTTACCCTACACTCAAGTATCTCTCGTCTAAAAACAAAGTTGTAATATCTGTAGAAGCCTCCCAACCTAAAAATATGACCGACGCAAAATCCTCTCCATCCTCTCATGTCTCCCACTAAATCGAAATGCCATTCATTTCTGATTCTAGGTAGAGTTTGGCTGATAAATATTAGATGGGACACTTTTATTTCAAGGAGCTTGTCGTGTTTGATGTTGCTTACACAGCACACGGCAAACCACGGGGTGGAGGGAAGGAGAGGAAAGAAATAAGTGGCGCTACAAAACACACAACTAGATAAACAGACACAGCAACACACCGCAAAACAAGGCAGAGGAAAAGAAAACAAAATGCTTTATGGATTTCACCTGAAGCAACCGTAGGGGTGTTTTCCATTTTGTAGCTACAAAATAGCCTACGCCGTGGAATCCCCTGCTCCAATCAATATTTCAATGGTGTTGTGGAGATAAATAAATAAGTCAATAAAACACATTTTAAGTCTGAAATGCTCTTATTGCTGTAGAGTTTCCATGTATGCCCTCTGGCCAGGTAGCTGAGGAACATGTGTCCCATTACATTACAGAGTGGCAATGCGAGGTGGAGGCAAATCCATCTTTTAGGCACTAAAAAATAGAAAAATGGCAGGAGATACTCGTGATACAGCAGACAGCCCATGATACTTTTAGCAGTGCTGCCTTTGACGAGGACATATCGAAGCAGTGAAGCTTATGGAAGCCGTTTAATTAACATTGTTGTTAATTATGAGATTAAAAAGTCAAAATTTCAAGATCAAAAGTCAAAATTATGAGATAAAAATCATAATTTATGAGATAAAAATTCAAATTCAGGAGCTAAAAAGTCATAATTATGTGATAAGTCAAAATTTATTAACATTGTTGTTAATTATGAGATGAAAAGGTGAAATTATGAGATAAGAAAGTCAAAATTATGAGATAAAAATTCAAATTTAGGAGCTAAAAAGTCATAATTATGTGATAAGTCCAAATTTATTAACATTGTTGTTAATCATGAGATGAAAAGGTGAAATTATGAGATAAAAAAGTCAAAATTATGAGATAAAAATTCAAATGTATGAGCTAAAAAGTCAAAATTATGAGATAAAAATCATAATTTATGAGATAAAAATTCAAATTCAGGAGCTAAAAAGTCATAATTATGTGTTAAGTCAAAATTTATTAACATTGTTGTTAATTATGAGATGAAAAGGTGAAATTATGAGATAAGAAAGTCAAAATTATGAGATAAAAATTCAAATTTAGGAGCTAAAAAGTCATAATTATGTGATAAGTCCAAATTTATTAACATTGTTGTTAATCATGAGATGAAAAGGTGAAATTATGAGATAAAAAAGTCAAAATTATGAGATAAAAATCATAATTTATGAGATAAAAATTCAAATGTATGAGCTAAAAAGTCAAAATTATTAGATAAAAATCATAATTTATAAGATAAAAATTCAAATTCAGGAGCTAAAAAGTCATAATTATGTGATAAGTCAAAATTTATTAACATTGTTGTTAATTATGAGATGAAAAGGTGAAATTATGAGATAAAAATTCAAATTTAGGAGCTAAAAAGTCATAATTATGTGATAAGTCCAAATTTATTAACATTGTTGTTAATTATGAGATGAAAAGGTGAAATTATGAGATAAGAAAGTCAAAATTATGAGATAAAAATTCAAATTTAGGAGCTAAAAAGTCATAATTACGTGATAAGTCCAAATTTATTAACATTGTTGTTAATCATGAGATGAAAAGGTGAAATTATGAGATAAAAAAGTCAAAATTATGAGATAAAAATCATAATTTATGAGATAAAAATTCAAATGTATGAGCTAAAAAGTCATAATTATGTGATAAGTCCAAATTTATTAACATTGTTGTTAATCATGAGATGAAAAGTCAAAATTGAGATTAGAAAGTCATAATTATGAGATAAAAAAAATCATAGTTATGAGATATAAGGGAGGAATTATGAGAGAAAGTCCTAATTACGAGATAAGTTGAAATTAATTAACATTGTTGTTAATAATGAGATAAAAAGTTGAAATTATGAGATAAGAAAGTCAAAATTATGAGATAAAAAGTCAAAATTATGAGATAAAAAGTCAAAATTATGAGATTAAAAAGTCATAATTGATATAAAAATTCTGAGATTATTAATTATGAGATTAAAAAAACAATTATGAGATTAAAAAAACATAATTATGAGATAATTCGAAATTATGAGATCAAAAATCACAATTATGAGATTAAAAAGTCATAATTATGAGATAAAGTCAAAATTTTACTGCGGTTGCGGTCTTTTACAATAAGCACGTCACGTCTTCAATCAATGTAAAAGTATATATTATATGGATATACATGTATTTTGAAGTATTTTCTACATGTAAAACTTTACTGTTGAATACCTTCAGTGTGTACATTTGTTGTATTTTCTTGGGTACTTGGTATTTTCATTATTTACTCACTTGGCTAGGTTTTATGCTACAGGTTTATTATATATTGCCAATATGTTCATAGTAGATTTTTCACAGTATATCTTTTCTGTATATGTATTTGTTGCTTTTTGTATCTTTCTGCTTCTGTAATAGTATAATTTCCCCGTTATGGGATAAATGAAGTACAATCTAATCTAATATTCTCCGCTTGCTAAATGACAGGGAATAATAATAATAATTTAATGACATGATATCAGCTCAATCGTGCAGGCATAATGTTTGTGGTTGCTAGTAAGTCATCACAACATTGTGATACGTGACCACAGGGACTATGAAACAATGCAGCAGTGATAGCTTGGGTCTGTCACAACTCTCGATCAGGTCTGAGTAACCAGTCAGACCTATTAAAGCGCTTACACAGCCGTGCATCGTTAGCAATCACAGGTGCAGGTCGTTGACCTGATTATCCTACACAGACTAGCAAACGGTGTGTTTGAGGCCCTCGTAAGCCGGAATTCTGCTGCACCATTATGGCGGGTGAAAAGCTAAGCTAGCTGGCTCTTCCGGCGCCAATTTAAATTATTTGTACAAATTACTGTTTACGCCAGGGGTCTCAAACACGCGGCCCACGGGCCAAATGTGGCCCGCAGGACACTAGTTTGTGGCCCCCGCTTTGATATGAAAGTTTAATGTTAGTGCGGACCGCGCAAGTTTGATATGGATGCTGTATGGTATCATGTACCCAGAAAAAAATTATTACGTTTGATTAATGTTCATGTTAAAGGTTAAATAACTGTTAATAGTTATCCTCCCTATCCGTGTGGAAGTGGTAAGTTTTTGGCTATTTAAGTTTAAAGGAAATAACTTGAAGGCTACCGTTTAGGTCGCTAGCTCTCTAGTTTGCGAGTTAGCATGTGTCTCAAGACCCTGCAGTTGCGCAATATGTTGTGAATAAAAAGAGTATAAATGTGACTATAGTCGTGTTTTGTCATATCTACAGGGCTCTAATAATGCTTTGTTCATTTTAATCTGAAAAAATAATTTGCCAACTATATGTGGTTTCTTAAGTTTTTATTATTTGCCGTTTTATTATTATTATTATATGTATTTATTACTGATTGATTGATTTTCTTTATTCTTGATTTGTTTATTTATTTTTCATCTTATTTTGTGCAGAAAAATAAAAATTAAGATTAAATTTGAGAACAGTGGAATGTTTTATCAGAGCTTTTATTGTAGAAAATCGGAACCAAAGCACTGAAAAAGTTTGTATATTTTTCTGTTTTTAATAAATGTGTTTTTTTTTTGTTTTTTTTTTGGAAAACCTGATGCGGCCCAGCCTTGCCCAGACCCTAGCTCCAGTGGCCCCCAGGTAAATTGAGTTTGAGACCCCTGGTTTACGCTGTATGTTGTTCATATTTGATGTCATCTATTTATTCTCCACATTATTATTTATTATTATACGGGAGCCAGGCAATGACATTTCTTTTGGCAATTTCACTGCTGTGTTATTGTGCAATGACAATCAATCAATCAATCAATCAATCCATCATCTATCTATCCATCCATCCGTCCATCCGTCCATCCATCCATCCATCCATCGCTACTGTTTACTACTACACCAGAAGTTAGTGAGCTTGTCAAAGACATTTGTTTTGGTAGAAAAATCTATAAAACCAGCCAGACTTTAATTCCTCTTGTTTTGATTAATCTTCTAATCAACATCCCCTAAAGATAGATAAGTGTCTTCACATAAATCAACCAGATTTACTGCAACGTTTTCCCACGATGAGCGTGTTTAAAGCAGCACGTATGAGAGGTTAACAGTATCTTGGCCTTGATTTATGACACTATATCGGTAATCAATATGGTTCTTTTTTAGTCATTAGATGCAACGGTGGATACTTCAAGTGGTCAGCATATGGGTCTGGAACTCGAGCTGCAGGTCTGACCATTCCCATATGGGTAACACTAGCTGCAGCCCAGCCGATTCATTTATCGTTTCGTGCTCAAGCAAATTAGCTAGAAATTAAAAGAACACGAAAAAGGAAAATAAGGAGTCCACAAGTAGACACCTATTTGGTTGTTAGGACTATAAAAGTTAGTTTTAGATAGTAAAGGAGATGTTTCTTGTCTCTCCATCAAGTGCAGGTTCATTGGACAGCAGGACAGATGAAGATAAGAAACAAAGCCGTCTCTCTGCTTGTCTGTCAGCAGACAGAGACAAGAATCCTTCTATTGGACATATTTTTTTTTCTTTGGCTAGACCCGGGTAGAAAGGTAGCTTTTTTTTTTTTTTGATTGAGCTTTGATTAAATCCTGTTAATGACGCAGAGAACAGGTTTGGCCTGCTCCTAAATTGGCGGGTCAAGAAGCCATGGACACAAACTACAAAGTAACCAGATTAACTAGCAATTTTTTTCTTTGATTCATCTGGGGAAATGTAAAAATATTAACATTTGAGAGGCTGAAAAAGCTGTCAATAAATTAGATAATCGATTAATCATCGATTAATTGCTGTAGCTCTATTACAATGAAATACCACCTTGTGATTTGAGAAACATACGACAATAAAACTGTCTCACTGAATGAGGTCAACTTATAAAGGAAACATTTACCAAATAAAACCATTACCATTACCATTTTTTTGGTAAATGTTACCAAAAAAATGGTGATGCTAATGGTTTTATTTCATTTGAACATGCATCAGATTACAATTGAATGCATCCCATAATCAGTTCCCAGTTCCACATGTCCAAAAGGAGTAGGAAGAAGCAAAGCTTATTAAATCCTACCCCTCCATCTGGTACTTTTACAATCAGTAACTGTTACATTTGTTCACTTCCTGCTTTCCATAATACAGTTTAAGGTTTTTTTTTTGTGTGTTTTTTTTATTTTTATTTTTTTTAATAATGTACCTTGTACCAAAGTACGAGGTGATATGAGCATCCAATGACATTAAGGGGAACCATAGTAACTGTCAATATAGTGATATATATAGCACATCATGACATACTTAGGTATATTTGTCCAACTGAATGAGAATCACCACAAGGGTTGTACCAAAAATGCTTCTTTTACTGACATAATAACTGAAAAATAAATATGAATATTAAATATAACAGCAAAGTGCATACCTCAGTAAAGGATTAATACTCAAATAAATGATTTATGGCTGTGAACCTCTAAAACGTCGATTTAAGGAATGTGACCCCAAAAAATCCTTCATGCAGATCCACACAAATTATGTCCATATTTTGTTTTTTCTTAGAAAAAAAACAAAAAACATTTTCTTCACTACTGCAAAAAACAAGCACATTAAAAATAAATGTTAAATATGAACTACTACCTAATTACCACGTGAATTTTTGATACACCTCCTGGGATTCTTTAGATCAGGGGTCTCAAACACGCGGCCCACGGGCCAAATGTGGCCCGCAGGACACTAGTTTGAGGCCCCCGCCTTGATATGAATGATGCTGTATGGTATCATGTACCCAGAAAAAATTATTACTTTTGATTAATGTTCATGTTAAAGGTTAAATAACTGTTAATAGTTATCCTCCCTATCCATGTGGAAGTGGTAAGTTTTTGGCTATTTAAGTTTAAAGGAAATAACTGGAAGGCTACCGAGTTTGCGAGTTAGCATGTTATTTATTTATGACTGATTGATTTTCTTTATTCTTGATTTGTTTATTTATTTTTCATCTTATTTTGTGTAGAAAAATAAAAATTAAGATATTTGAGAACAGTGGAATGTTTTATCAGAGCTTTTCTTGTAGAAAATTGGAACCAAAGCAAAGTTTTTTTAATTTTTTTGTTTTTAATATATGCGTTTTTTTTTGGTTTTTTTTGTAAAACCTGATGCGGCCCAGTCTCCCCCAGACCCGAGCTCCAGTGGCCCCCAAGTAAATTGAGTTTGAGATCCCTGCTTTAGATGGTACATCTGGTACATACGTTGATTGTCAATACTTCAGTTGCAATAAAGTCCTATTTCTTAAGAAAGATTAACATAATAATGATTTTTCTCTGAAAACACACAGCATAAATATGATTTTCCTTCTTGTTTACCGCAGTCGTATCGGCTTTTACTCATACATTGCTGTTATTGGGTCTTTTTGAGAAGCCTGTGAGGTTGATCCAAACTATTAGGAAGGAATGTTTCATCCAGGGTGATGAGAGACTTCAACTACACTCATCTTATCAGCGCTGGGTGACTTGGACGCAAGTTCAAAACCCGCATAGAGGATCAGACGGGACATTATAAAGCCATGCCTATGCCACGAAGCGCGCTGAAACGCACATACGCACACATATTAATTACTCTAAAATCATGAGCTAACAACTACTCAGAGATGCTGATGACAGACCAAATAATCCTCAGAGGAGATAATTGACCGCATGATGAATCGGGTAATTTTAGAAATGTCTCCAGTTGAGTGAAGACTTTTTTTTTTATGTACCTAAAAGTTATTGTGCTGAAGAGTAAGCTTCTAACCTTCAGTTTTATCTATTATCTACAATATTAATAATGTTAGAAAAATGTTTAAAAGTAACTTCTAACAGGAGTTAGTCTATATGAAAATGAATAAATATATTAAGAACGTATCAAAAATCAGCAATGTTGATGTTGATAATTTTGGAGTAAATCTACAATAATATGCTTATATTTCTTATGCACTGTTTGCTTATTGCAATAGATTTCAGATGAAGATTGATACTTTGATATTACGTGGCAATAACAGAAAAAAAAACGGAAAAATAGATAGAGAAACAAACGGCATAAATACCAGAGAAAGGAGAAAAACAACAGTCCGAAGAAAAAATTATGCGGCTACAGTAATGTGTATTTTGTCTGCATGTAATAGGAGTCATATTCAATCATATAAATAACCCTGACACGTTCACGCCTGGTTGTGTGTGTGCAATCGAAGAAAGATGTATACATTACTCCGCGTTCATAATCCAATCTGTGACTGATTTAGCTGTCTGCTGCCCAGGAGCCAGGCAGGCGCTATGGGATACCCCATCCAACACTCTACTTTCCCACACCGGGATAGCAGGACACTGGGATACCCCCACGGGGCCACAGACTGAGGTCTGAGTGGACCAATCACCTTAGTCTAATCTGACATGTCTGCTTAACACACACACGCACACACACACACGCACACACACACTCCAGGTAGCGTGCGGCACATAGATTTGGAGGAATACAACATCAGTGAAGATATGCGCTTCGGTCTGTGGTGTAGAATATCATCCCTGAGGGGGCTCACAATGTGTTTGTTTGATCTGTTCTATGTAGAGTCTCACTACTTTGTATGACTTTGTCAAATTGACTATTATGTGTTTTGGCGTGTTCCCAGCATATAATAGCTGTAACAAGCGCCGGTTTACTTTTAAGCAGGCTAAAAGATGCTTACCAATCACAAAAAGTACAGTAAGGGGGAAAAAATACTGGCATTAAATCTCAAGGCAATGAATTAAAATGCTCTGGATCTTCATCAACATCATTTTTTACCACCGTCTCTCAAATGTTCTTGGCTGTTGCCCCAGGCTCTTTCTATTGCTTTCATACAAGAATGGATATTTTCAGTAATTACTCTTCCCGATCCTGATTTGCCCTCGCTGTGAAGCCGAAAACCTGTATCTAAACGATTGAGCTGTCTTTCAAGACCTGAAAAGTTAACCACCAAAAACCAATAGAAAAACATCCTGAGTCCAGAGGCCTCTTGCCCTTCGTAATGAATACGCAAAGACTAATAGACCCCGAGTCTGACCTCCAATAAGTGCTGCACACTTGGAAACATGAATTGGGTCTCAAAAAGACCCAATAACAGCAATGTATGAGTAAAAGCCGATACGACTGCGGTAAACAAGAAGGAAAATCATATTTATGCTGTGTGTTTTCAGAGAAAATTCATTATTATGTTAATCTTTCTTAAAAAATAAGACTTTATTGCGACTGAATTATTGACAATCAACGTACGTACCAGATGTACCATCTAAAGAATCCCAGGAGGTGTATCGAAAATTCACGTGGTAATTAGGTAGTACAGTAAACCTCGGATATATCGGATTCAATTGTTCCCACTGGTTTTGTCCGATATAAGCGAAATCCGTTATATGGGTATACCGGAAAATGTCCGTTTTACGCATATATCGGATTTATATCCGGTATATGCGTAAATCGGATTTTATCCGTTATAAAAAGGCACTTCCTTGACTATGTTTCCAATGTACCTGGACGCGCAGGCAACGCTGCAAACGCTGCAAATGACGTCGTATAGCGGCCTGTCACGATTCGGCGAATCGGAGCGCCACGATGCGGCCATCCGATATATGCGAGGGAAATTTAATGGAAATGCATTGGAACGGGACTGGAGATTTTGTCCGAAATAGGCGAAATCCGTTATGAAAAATCCGATATATGCAATGAATTTTTATTGGAAATGCATTACAGAAAAATTGGTTCTTTTTTATCTGTCCGTTGTGAGCGAATTTCCGATATATCCGAGTCCGATATATCCGAGGTTTACTGTAGTTTATATTTAACATTTATTTTTAACGTGCTTGTTTTTTGCAGTAGTGAAGAAAATGTTTTTTGTTTTTTGTAAGAAAAGCCTCTTTCTATTGCTTTCATACAAGAATGGATATTTTCAGTAATTACTCTTCCCGATCCTGATTTGCCCTCGCTGTGAAGCCGAAACCTGTATCTAAACGATTGAGCTGTCTTTCAAGACCTGAAAAGTTAACCACCAAAAACCAATAGAAAAACATCCTGAGTCCAGAGGTCACCGTAACGAAGCAGGGATTGCTGTTCCCGGGATTTTTTTTTTTTTTTTGCCTCTTGCCCTTCGTAATGAATACGCAAAGACTAATAGACCCCGAGTCTGACCTCCAATAAGTGCTGCACACTTGGAAACATGAATTGCTGTCTTCAAAGCAGCGCCACTTCCTGAACGGTGCCCTTTCATTAAACATGTAGCGTGAAGAGTGAGTGTGTGAGAACTTGAACACGGTTGAAACCAGTGCAGAAAGGTGACTTCCCCCTCAAGCATTGAGGAGAAACAGGGGAATTCACACACACACACACACACAATTCAATGGTCACAATTATTCATAATTACAGAGGAACTGAGTATGTGTATGTGAACGGGCGTACGTGCGTGCAAGAAGAGAAAGTTCAGAGACCCACAAACTGACAAATTCAATAAAACGTTTTAAAAACTGGACAAAATTGCGGGGGAAAATCCTGAAAGCAAAACGGTGACACCATGAGGTTTGGCACAAATACAGTATAGACACGGATTCCAGTTCCCACTGGAACGCTTACAAAATAACCCACATTTCTCAGGAAAAAGTATACGCGCCATTTATCAGTCTGACAGAATATTAAATGAGGCTTTAATTCAGCTGATATAAACGTGGACATCGTTGGCTTCAATGGGCTAAAAATTATAACCAACGGTCCCAAAGGAAGACAAGCACTGACAGAGCCACCCTGAAATATAAAGATATCTTAATATTTTGTATATATTATACAAATGTTGAAATCTGGATCCCTTATGTAAGCACAAACTATGACATTACATTTCAAAAAGATCAACATATCATCAATTCTTAGTGATTTTGTATAAACATAAAAATAATACACTCACATTGTGGCAACATGCAATTCCAGTATGTCCTGATTTTTGTACATTATTGTACAAAAACACCTATGTTACTGACTCACTGTCTATGCATTTTCTAAGACGCTACTAACCTGCAAAATAACCTGCCATGGGCCCACAGGGCCAAAGTTTCACATAACGATGTTTACGCGTTTGAAAGTAAGCCCTGAAAGAAGTTTTTAGATGGATCGGAATGCTTGGTTAAAGTTGCTTAAAGTTGGTTAATGAATGCTGTGATGTCACAGTGAGCAGGACGTCCTTATATGGGCGTGCCCGGGTGGAAGCTCTTAAGCTGTGCAAGCTGAGTGGGCTCAATCACAGCAGAGCGGGCGTGCCCGGAGGCGGGCCGTGGGTGGAAAACAGACCATTTTGGAAAATCCAAAGAAATAGGTGCAGATTCTGGAAGATCTAGAAAGCTTTCTGTGCTCTATAGCCTGAAAAATGTCCCCTTTAATACTACAGTAAACCTCGGATATATCGGATTCAATTGTTCCCACTGGTTTTGTCCGATATAAGCGAAATCCGTTATATGCGTATACCGGAAAATGTCCGTTTTACTCATATATCGGATATAAATCCGATATATGCGTAAAACGGACATTAAATCAGATTTTATCCGTTATAAAAAGGCACTTCCTTGACTATGTTTCCAATGTACCTGGACTGGGCAATGAAAAGAGACGTAAGGTAATGAGAATTTAACTTTATTGGACTCTGAGCATAACAAATTGTTAATTAAGCTAGGTCCCGTTACGCCCGTCAGGCCTACGTTATTTCCAATAGTGAGGTTAAGATCTCATTCACTGCTGTGCTAGTATTATTGACGTCACTCACTTTTATATTTGTCCTAAATCTGGAGCCAGGAGAAAGACAATAGCCAGTGACATCAACAAGATTAGCATAACGATGCGGCCATCCGATATATGCGAGGGAAATTTAATGGAAATGCATTGGAACGGGACTGGAGATTTTGTCCGAAATAGGCGAAATCCGTTATAAAAAATCCGATATATGCAATGAATTTTTATTGGAAATGCATTACAGAAAAATCGGTTCTTTTTTATCTGTCCGTTGTGAGCGAATTTCCGATATATCCGAGTCCGATATATCCAAGGTTTACTGTACATTATTCTTTATAAAATTAAATTTTCTGCCTGACTTTTTGGAACAAATTGACATAAACCATTGATCTATCGTATTATATGTTATTAATATGGTTTCTCATGTACCCATTGTCAATTTAAAACTGAAAAGAAGCTACTCACTGCTAATACACTAACAAATAAATGGACGAGACCTTAGTGCAGCTAACAATACATACTTAATACTTAATGTACTGTATTTTAAACATTACTTAATTCAAGCATGTACTTTCGCAGGCTTCCTCAAACAGGACACACACAAGTGCAATTAATCTGATCAATGGAATGTTAAATGGTGTACAGGATATGCTGCGGCAATACTAAGAGCCCTCAAGGCCCATCGAGGATATTCGACCTGATGGAGAAAAACCATGTCCCCATCTCCTTAGGGGGCTAAATCTCTCCCATGTTAGATAAATTAGGCTGGGTTAGTACCTGGACTTCCTATAGTCAACTCACAACCTTTTGATCTCTAACTACGGCAAAATGGATCCAGGTTGATGAATTTGTATGCCCTGGTTATGATTGATTATATGGGTGCTGAGGACGGAAAGGGCTGCCAAAAGCTGAGGATTGTTTGCCGCTAGGCTGAAAGTTGGACTTTTTCAAATACTGCATGATTTTTAAAGGGAGCAACAGTAAAGAAAAAAACTAAATGAAACAATAACAAAATTAACCGGAGAGGACTGCGATACTGAATATTTTCTATACAGTATGTACTGTTCGTTCGTGTTGTTCCTGACTGACGAACCAAAGTCAGCAAGACAGACATCTAATGAATTAGGCCTGTGATAATCGTGTCCTCTGCGGCTGGTTCCCATACAGGCCAGGACAGGAGAGGCGAGCTGGAGGCCATCACACACACTCCAGCAGGATAAAACAGAAACATATGGTAAGTGTGTGCATGCCGCAACACACAAAAGAGTATGCACACAAAATGACTTCACACCCACTAGTCACCACTGGAGTCCTTTTTACTCTTAGGACTTACCACATGTCTACTCTGGTTTGTTTATAATGTCTGTTAGAATGAAAACATGACACCTGAATATATTGTAATGCAGTGGTGTAAAAAAAGTCTTTGCCCCAAACACATGTAAATATTAGTCATTGATAACTCAACTGAACCACAACAAAAGGCAATTTTTACCCCCCTCCCCTCAAAACATAACTGAGACTAATTGAGATCTACCAGTTTGGAAAAGGTTATGAAGCTATTTCTAAAGCATTGGGACTCCAGCAAACCATAGTGAGAGCCATTATCCACAAATGGCAAAAACATGGTACAGTGGTGAACCTTCCCAGGAGTGGCTGGCCAACCAAAATACCCAAAGAACACAGCGACGACTCATCCAAGAGGTCACAAAAGACCCCACAACATCCACAGAACCGCAGGCTCACTTGCCTTAGTTAAAGTATTAGGGCTTAATCAGTGTTGGTGACTCCACCATAAGAAAGACACTGGACCAAACACGAGACAAAACCGGAACTTGAACTTTTTGGAAGGTCTTTATCCCATTAAATGTGACTTTAAAGTAACGCCACATTTCACAAAAACAACATCATACCAACAGTAAAATATGGTGGCGGTAGTGTGATGGTCTGTGGCTGCTTTAGGACCTGGAAGGCTTCCTGTGTAACCATGAATTCTACTGTCTACCAAAAAGTCTGTTTGTGACCTCGACCTGAAACCAATTTGGGTTCTGTAGCAGGACAATGATCCAAAACACACCAGCAAGTCTACCTGGGGATGGCTAAAGAAAAACAAAATGAAGACTTTGGAGTGGCCTAGTCAAAGTCCTGACCTGAATCTTACTGAGATGCTGTGGAATGATCTTAAAAAAGGTGCTTCATGATGGAAAACCCTGCAATGTGACTGAATTACAACAATTCTGCAAAGATGGGTGGGCCAAAATTCAGTGATTCAGTGCACATCATTGCAAATGGTGGCGGAACCAGTTAGTTGGATTAGTGGGGCAGTCGGGTTTGGATTTTTTTTTTTGTCCCTTAGTAAGAAAAAGTTCCATTTAAAAACTGCATTTTGTGTTCAGTTGTGTTGTCACTGACTAATATTTAAATTAGTTTGATGAACTGAAAAAATTGACATGCAAAAAAATAATAAATCAGGAGGGGGGCAAACACTATTTCACATCACTGTACCCGTTTTCCAGTCGGAATGTTATGACCTTATAGTGTCCCTAGATTAGAGTAGATAATGCGATCAAGATGGATATAAGTATACAAACGTCATTTTTGTGGTTTTGTTTCAGACACTGAGTCTACCTGGAAAAGGTTTAGAGGGGAAGGAGCCATGACGTTAATGAGTAATTATGAAATTGGACAGGTATTTTGCAGCTCCCAAAACAACGTCTTATTATGCTAGCAAAAACCTTCAAACTTGCCATTGTAGTTATTCTGACTTCTCCCGATTCTTCTCTGTCCTCTTCTAAATTTGTACGGCACGTCCAAGTCTATGCGTAAAACTTGTTCCGGGTAAACCTTGCAAAATACACATAATTGTTATATTTAATATGGAAAAATAAATTAGCAAATGATACACGGATTCTAAAAGATTTGTGAATGAAAATATCGGTTCATTCTGTGTGACCCGCAGGCACCATCATTCCTATATAATCAGTAGAAAGTCAATGGTGGTAAAGGTGTTACATTTTTTTTGAGGTGGTGAGTGTCAGGCTTCCAAAGGCCAGTTGTCTCCACGGACGCCACTTACCATTTCCCTTTATAGCCCTTTTGACTCTGAATTGTGAAGGCAAAAGTTAATGGATTGTCCTGTATGTGTATATATATATTACCGCTCTGAGACTCCAATGTATCAGCATGGGTATTGACCAAAACCGAACTGGATGTTTGAAAACCTCCCATCTGTAGGAATTCACTTCTATGAGTGTCAGTAGCGAGTCCGTGCACCGAGTGTGGGTGAGTGTAAGAAAGAAAGAGAATGAGTAAGTCCTGGACCTCAGGTCTCTTTCATTGACTATACCTTTTCATCTTTCTATCTTTGAGCCCTCTTCCCTGGCCCACTAATGTTACCATGGAGATGACCAAATGCATATCATATGCATGCATGAGTTTGTGTGGCTTTTGCGCTCAGGGCTGGGCGGGCAAGCAAGAGGGGGAGGCTGAAGCAGCGCACGACACAGAAATGTGTTCTACATAAAATGCTAATTTTACATATTTAATGCCATGGAGCAATTTCTATTGGGAGATGAGCGGAGATGCACTGAAGCGAAAGGTGAAAGGGGAGAGAGAGCACTTATTGCATACACTCGTCTGTCCAAAGGGAGGGGGGATGACAGCACAAATTCCCTCCTCTCCACTTAACTCATTTATTTATCCGTTTGTACCGTGGTCTACCTCCCTCCTGTCTCTGAGTGTCCTGAGAATCCTTATATAATGCCCGGACTGCGGCCGGAACGATAAAGTGACACCATTTGGTTTGAAATACAGTAAACCTCGGATATATCGGACTCGGATATATCGGAAATTCGCTCACAACGGACAGATAAAAAAGAACCGATTTTTCTGTAATGCATTTCCAATAAAAATTCATTGCATATATCGGATTTTTTATAACGGATTTCACCTATTTCGGACAAAATCTCCAGTCCTGTTCCAATGCATTTCCATTAAATTTCCCTCGCATATATCGGATGGCCGCATCGTGGCGCTCCGATTCGCCGAATCGTGACAGGCCGCTATACGACGTCATTTGCAGCGTTGCCTGCGCGTCCAGGTACATTGGAAACATAGTCAAGGAAGTGCCTTTTTATAACGGATAAAATCCAATTTACGCATATACCGGATATAAATCCGATATATGCGTAAAACGGACATTTTCCGGTATACGCATATAACGGATTTCGCTTATATCGGACAAAACCAGTGGGAACAATTGAATCCGATATATCCGAGGTTTACTGTATCACTGTTGTTCCTCAATTTACAATAGTGTCATTATCTGTTGATGGACAGCACATGTTGATGTTAAATAAATCACATTTATGCAGTATCTGTCGAATATATATTAATGATTAAATGTTGTATCGTGAGAATACAAGTGTGACGATACAAGAACGATCTAACTTTTAAAAGAAAGTCGCACAACTTTTGACAATTAGTTCAATGTCCCCGTGCTCTCTCGTGGTCTCTCACTATTGTTCTCCTTGACCTCGAGTGTGGTTTCATGGTTGATTTCAGTTGTTTCTGGATTAATTCTCTGTTGTTTTTGGGGCTAAAGGTAAAAGCAGATTAACTCGACTTTGGATCTGTGAACTCAGCTGGAAGGCCAGAGGGTCGGTTCTCATGGAGAGGATGGACACACAAGCGCACACACACACACACACACACACATCCACAGGGTATGTTCGCAAGTTAGAAGGAAATTCTATGTTACATCAGAAAACTGACCCCAACTCCCTCAAGCTAGTTCAACTGGAGCGTTCGCTCTGACAATTGTGCCGTTGACCTCTGCAAGACATCTTATGTCCAAGTAACTCTTTGATATCAGTGTGATATCACTGGTGGTGGGACAGAATCATGAATGTAAGTTTGTAGAACTGCAGTGTGGGTAATACCTAGCAGGAAGTATGTGTTAAGAATAGGGCTGTCAAATCATTTAAAAATTAATCTGATTAATCACAGTTTTTGAATTAATTAATCATGATTAATCACAATGCTCAACAATATTGCAGTAACATTGAAAGTACGTATTCCCGGCCTCTCACAACCTCGCTGAACGTTCACCGCGGACCGCCAAGCACTACTCTAAGACCAAACTCCACAGAAGTGGACTCAAGTCATGTGACTAGGACTCAAGTCCCATTTTCAATGACTTCAGATTGTACTCAACTTGGACTCAGACATCACTGACTCGGCACCCGACTCTGATTTTAGTCTGTTGGCTTGAAAATACTTGAGAGTTTCAGTGAGTGCGTTGAGTAAAATCCGTTATTATGTCATTTCCGGCAAGACAACACATTTTCCCACGGAATCTGCTCCATTGAATGCATCGCATCTAGAGCAAAATCCAGTCAAGTTTAAGAACAAACAACGAGGGCGTGCATGGATTATGTTTGTCAGCGGCAGATAGTTGCTACCAAAGATAATTTCACATGCATTTGCGGATTATAAAGTCATGAACAAAAAACGAATTGTGTGCAAAACTCGCAGTAAAAAAGAAAGACAGAGAACTTCAAATTTTTCGGCACCTCAAATTGCACAAAGTAACTCATTCATTTTCTACCGCTTTTTCCTCACAAGGGTCGCGGGGGGTGCTGGAGCCTATCCCAGCTGTCTTTGGGCGTGAGGCGGGGTACAATTTGGAGTCGGCAATTAACCTAGCATGTTTCTGGAATGTGGGAGGAAACCGGAATACCCGGAGAAAACCCATGCATGCACGGGGAAAACATGCAAACTCCACACAGAGATGGCCGAGGGTGGAATTGAACTCTAGTCTCCTAGCTGTGAGGTCTGCGCGCTAACCACTTGACCACCGTGCCGCCCACAAAGTAACTCATTCATTCATTCATTTTCTACCGCTTTTACCTCACGAGGGTCGCGGGGGGTGCTGGAGCCTATCCCAGCTGTCTTCGGGCGTGAGGCGGGGTACACCCTGGACTGGTCGCCAGCCAATCACAGGGCACATATAGCCAAACAACCATTCACACTCACATTCATACCTATGGACAATTTGGAATCGCTAATTAACCTAGCATGTTTTTGGAATGTGGGAGGAAACCGGAGTACCCGGAGAAAACCCACGCATGCACGGGGAGAACATGCAAACTCCACACAGAGATGGCCGAGGGTGGAATTGAACCCTCTCATCTCCTAGCTGTGAGGTCTGCGCGCTAACCACTTGACCACCGTGCCGCCCACAAAGTAACTAATTTACAAAATAACTGTGGCTACAAACTGACACTGAAACTGAAATGGATAAGTGGAAGGAGATGGGATGGATGGATGGAGGAATGGATGGACGGTCAATAACATTACGTTGTCAGTAGTGACAGTCAGTTATGAACAAATCAGCTCTAAAAGCGTTTTTTTTTTTAATTGAATGACAGCAATAAAAAAAAGACTTTTTTGCAGTAATTTGCTTGTTACGACAAAACTGCATGCAGCCTATGATAAAAGCAAGTATGACATCCCCGATCTACAGTAGTTAATGATACTCTGGCTGCCTTGAGCTTTTGACAGTCCCCTGCACTGACAGACTCCCATTAGTGTGTGCACTTCATTTGACTCGGTCAACTGACAATTTCCAAAGTGGTGTCTGTGTGTGAAGATGTGTCGTTATTTTAACCTTAAAACCCCGTCGTCACTTTTGGCTCCAGTGAGGGGGGGGGGGGGGGGTGGTCTACACTGTCAAAATACTGATGAGTCAAGACAAATCCTGACCGCATACACAACAATTTCCAAGAGAATCGGTGTATACTGTATAATATTTTTTCATTGGTGTAAATAAATGATCATGCTCCTGAAAGCCCCTTAAAATAGCCAGCGGGGGGGGTCTACCCGATGTCATATAAATTCCTTCATACATGCTGGCCTTTTGGCCAGTGATGCAATAGATTGTGCCATATTGCCAGTCACTAATGTCTAACTCGAGAGAAAAGTGACGGGTTAACCTTTTCAATTATCCCGTGGCCTCGAGGGAAAATGATGCATACTATTAATTAGATGTGGCATGAATACAAAGGAAATATCATTACTCTCATATACTAGCGCCTGCATGCAGTTTATATACATGATATATGGCTCAAAATGGATCAAACAAAACAGCTGGACTTGTATGACGGAGTACGCTTGAAAAGTTCAACTCATCAGTCAGCGGCCTAGCGGTGTTATTCATTCAATAGAAACAATCACACACACCGATCTCAGTGAGTGGCCTGCTAGACTCACACAGTTTGCCCAATCCCCCCACAGGCACCAGTCCAGTCCATGAGGTCATCGCCTGCCGAGACCCTGGATTATAACTCCAAAAGAACCCTTGGAAGCATGTGGTTATATGTTCTGACAGCCCAGCAGCCCGATTAAGCCCCCTGTTTGCTAATGCTAAGCTAATATTAGCTTTGTTGTCAGGCCGTAGTTGCATTTTTCTGGTAGTAAAAACTACAGCTATGCTCAATTTTCCTAGCGCCCCTCTGTGTTTCCTGTCTAAATGGCTTAAGTCACTTTATCGATTCAATATATGGAATTCAATGCATTCAACTAACATTTCACTTGGAACACTAGATTAGGGGGGGTCATACGCATAGGATTTAGATTTAACTAGTTTGGGGGATGAAGGAAACAAGACTGAAAGGTGTTGCTGCTTGCCTTGGGCAGAAATGCTTAAATTACAGAATGACATTAATGCAGTTTCTCGGTACATAAACAATAGCCAGAATCCCGAATAAAAATGCAAACATAACCTTATGATTCGGCAAGACGTGACATGTCAACGTAATAATGGAGTCCTCTGACGTCAAACCACACACACACACACAGCTTTATAAGAAATCTGCCCACATAAATCAGCCACTTCATCGAATCATTGAATGTAACCTAGCACTCACTTTTATTGCAAATATTGATCCGAAATTGAACAAGAACATCAACGTCACGCTAGCAGCGGGGTTTGGAGGGTAAGCGAGCCCTGTCGGATTGGGAATCTTTTGAATTTGAACAATCCGGTTCCGATTCATTGTTTCAAATGCTCGATTTTGATGCTTTTAAGAGGCAAGGTCAAAAAAGTTAGCATGGTTTTAACCAGAGTACTTTTTGGATGAAATGTGTGAACGTCCCCATGAATATGAAATGATCTCAGCATGAACTCACTCTATATCAACTTTACTACAGTAAACCTCGGATATATCGGACTCGGATATATCGGAAATTCGCTCACAACGGACAGATAAAAAAGAATCAATTTTTCTGTAATGCATTTCCAATAAAAATTCATTGCATATATCGGATCTTTTATAACGGATTTCGCCTATTTTGGACAAAATCTCCAGACCCGTTCCAATGCATTTCCATTAAATTTCCCTCGCATATATCGGATGGCCGCATCGTGGCGCTCCGATTCGCCGAATCGTGACAGGCCGCTATACGACGTCATTTGCAGCGTTGCCTGCGCGTCCAGGTACATTGGAAACATAGTCAAGGAAGTGCCTTTTTATAACGGATAAAATCCGATTTACGCATATATCGGATTTATATCCGGTAAAACGGACATTTTCCGGTATACGCATATGACGGATTTCGCTTATATCGGACAAAACCAGTGGGAACAATTGAATCCGATATATCCGAGGTTTACTGTATAAATTTGTCACACTCTATTTAAGTACACTTTCACAAAAATGTCATAAAAAATGTTTCCACATATGGTGTTGTTATGTGTTAGTTGAGTGTGTGATGATGTATGCACTAAAAGATGCACTGGGCACAGAATATCAAACTTGAGCTATGTCGCCGATGTTGCAGAAACATTTAACATTTAACAGGTCATATGTATGATATTTTTAGGCTCTGCTGAATAAATTTTATAACAAAGTATCCGAACTTTTCCTGGGGAAGGAGGGAGCATGTACAGTTAATAAAAATATCAATAAATGGGACTAAGAAGTACAGTCGGCCCTTGCAACATTGCAGTTCAAACATGACTCCCTCACTCTATGGCAGTTTTTCGAAACTATTAATAAATGACTACTGTTTCGTGGTTGACTATGAACTTTGTTATTCATTGATGCATTGATGAGACATTACATTAAATCAATTTACTGTCACACTGCATGGAGTCAGCCATATAATCGCCGATATGATAAATAAAGTGGAAAAAAATGGTGTACTCCCATTTTGTGAGGAAGTGGTAATTTTTTGTCTTCTTACTTTGTTCTCCACTCCATTTGAAACCCTTTTTTAGGTTTGGAATGAGTAAATTGGAGGCTAACTAGTTCAATCGGTAGAATGCAATGTTCCTTTAGTCGCGTAGCCTGCATATTTCAAACTAGCAATGTGTTGTAAACAAAGAATAATAAGAGTGTTAAGGTAACTACAGGGCTCTAATCATTGTAAAAATTGTAACCTATTGTAAATTGTAAATTCTACTTTGTGGATATTTACGGTCTATTCGTGGTCTATTTGAAAACCATTTTTTTTATGATACAGTAAACCTCGGATATATCGGATTCAATTGTTCCCACTGGTTTTGTCCGATATAAGCGAAATCCGTTACCGGAAAATGTCCGTTTTACGCATATATCGGATTTATATCCGGTATATGCGTAAATCGGATTTCATCCGTTATAAAAAGACACTTCCTTGACTATGTTTCCAATGTACCTGGACGCGCAGGCAACGCTGCAAACGCTGCAAATGACGTCGTATAGCGGCCTGTCACGATTCGGCGAATCGGAGCGCCACGATGCGGCCATCCGATATATGCAAGGGAAATTTAATGGAAATGCATTGGAACGGGACTGGAGATTTTGTCCGAAATAGGCGAAATCCGTTATAAAAAATCCGATATATGCAATGAATTTTTATTGGAAATGCATTACAGAAAAATCGGTTCTTTTTTATCTGTCCGTTGTGAGCGAATTTCCGATATATCCGAGGTTTACTGTACCACCAAAGTGAATAGTACCGTCTTTTTTGGTCATCCTCTTAATGAGCCGCCTGTATTAACATAGAAAACAAAGGAGTCAGTGCCTCACTATCCATGAACCTCACCACACGTCACTGCCATTCACGGCTGTCCTCCACAGAAATATGTACAACTGATAAAAATCAACGTGCTATTTTGCACGCTCTTTTCAAGTAGCGAGTTTCATGCATGCCTGCATAGCCAAACACAATTACCAGATCATACATTTTGGCCGAGAAATCAAATAGAAATTGTCATTACGTACAAAGAGAGAGAGGAGGGGGATAGAGAGACAGACTTGTGTGAGAGAAATCAACCATCATCATCTCCATCCATACAGGCTCTCCGCTTCATTCTCCCAGTCTGAACATATCAGCTAGTAAGCTCAGCTCAATGCCACCACGCATTATTCCTGAGTGTCTGCTTATGCCTCTGCGGATCTGATCAACTCTGACAAACCAAATATCTCTGGAGAGTTTACACCACTTGGTCTGATTTGTCTTTGAGGTCAGCTGATTGAATTTCTCCTCGTAGACAGTAAAGAAATATAATTCCAGTAAAATACTAGCTAGATATCTATTATGAGGACTAATAGGTTGTATTACAATGAAAAACTAACAAAGCAGCAACTACTGATAAATAATATAGATACAGATAAATAGAAGATGAATAAAAACGGATGCAATATTATATTCTACTGTTAGAAATATTTAGTCATTTGACTATTTTACCAAAAGGCTTTGGGTTTGGGTGATACCATCACTTTCATGACTGTCTCTGTATAATGTGTTCAGTGATGCTGACTGTGTGCGTTCACTGGTGCGTTCACGTACTCTTGCATGACAGCTTAAGTGGCTCCGTCTAACGGCACTGATGTTGCCTGCCATTTGCCTTCAGGGCTTTTTCCTCGTGCTTTCTCTTCCTTGCTGACTTTTAAAATGTTTTTCTGTTTTCCTCCCCCTGTGGAAATATGACAAACAAAGCATGACTTTAGAGAGAACAAGGCCACTGATCGCTCACTGTCTGTATTGTGGAGTCTTCCGCTATGTTACATATCCGCTACCGTGTCACTGTAGTTCTGATTATGGATGAATTGCAAATTTCACAGACAATAAAAACATCTATTGTAGCGTGGCGGATAAATATGACTGTCAATACTATGAGATCTGCTACACTCAACATCATCGGGCCAACTTTATCACGTATGGCGTCGCAAGAATAAATACAAGAGGTTAAAATAAAAAATACATCTACAGTGGTATGAAAAAGCGATTGCCCTCTAAATCTAATAACTGGCTGCACCACCCTTTGCGATTTTGGCCCGCTCATCTTTGCAGAATTGTTGTAATTCAGCCACATTGGAGGGTCTTCCATCATGAAGCGCCTTTTTAAGGTTATGCCACAGCATCTCAGTAGGATTCAGGTCAGGACTTCGACCGGGCCACTCTTAAGTCTTCATTTTGTTTTTCTTCAGTGGACTTGCTGGTGTGCTTTGGATCATTGTCCTTCTGCAGAACCCAAGTTGGTTTCAGCTTCAACCAAGTCATGAAGCAGCAAAATAGCCCCCGACTTGTCACACTACCACCACCGTATTTTACTGTTGGTATGATGTTCTTTTTCTGAAATGCAGCATTACTTTTACTCCACATGTAATGGGACACACCTTCCAAAAAGTTAAACTTTTGTCTCATCAGACCACAGAGTAGTTTCCCAAAGGTCTTGAGGATCATCAAGGTGTTTTCTGGCAAAATTGAGTCGAGCCTGTTTTGTTCAGCAGTGGTTTTCATCTCGGAACTCTGCCATCCAGGCCGTTTTTGCCCAGTGTCTTTCTTATGGTCGAGTCATGAAAACTGACCTTAACTAAGGCGAGTGACGCCTGTAGTTCTTTGGATGTTGCTGTGGGGTCTTTTGTGACCTCTTGGATGAGTCGTCGCTACGTTCTTGGGGTAATTTTGGTTGGCCGGCTACTCCTAGTAAGGTTCCACTCCATTGTTCCATCCTTTTGCCATTTGTGAATAATGGCTCTCACTCTGGTTCACTGGAGTCCCAAAGCTTTAGAAATGACTGTACAACCTTTTCCAGACTGATAGTTCCTTAATTAATCTCAGGATTAGGGGGGCAGTCACTTTTTCACACAGAGCCATGTAGGTTTGGATTTATTTTTTTTGCCTTAATAATAAAAAGTTTCATTTAAAAACAGCATTTTGTGTTCAGTTCTGATGTCATTTAATAATGTTTATATTTAGATTCAAAACATTTAAGTGTGACAAACATTCAAAATATAAGAACTCAACAAGGGGGCAAACACTTTTTCACACCACTGTATGCAACAACAGTGTATGCTGTAACAATGTTAATAACAATAATAATAATAGCAATGTTGCTGTAGCTTTGTTAATATGCAGGTCACATTATGTAAATTAAGCATTTTTTTGCAGGTTTTGACGTTTTTTCCACAAGATTTTGGAAACGGAGTAGGTGTGTCCCATTATGTGCATTCTTACAGTCTCTTTTTATATCTTTACAATGCTCAGAATTTTTTTATTTGAAAGTGCAGTTTGCCTTTCAGGACAAAAATTTACCTTTGCATGTGGAAGAAATGCCAAAATGCATAAAAAAATATGCATGTGGACATATCCACCAGACATATTCAAACGTACACTTTCAGAAAAGTGCTGTTTATTGTTTATACCGCGTTCTATAAACTAGTCTATCATGACTTGTTTATGTGTGATAGCAATACTTCCTTAGTGAAAAGTACTGCATGCAGGCTCTGTCTCTAACTTAATTGCAATAGCTGGTGAGCGAAGAAAAACACGCATGTAAGACATTTTAAACTAGTCAGACGTCCTCCTATTAGATTTTTAAATTTCACTCTTTTTCTGTGAAAGGTGTAGACAGAGTTTGCCCTCGGAAATCAGCTTAATCACACGCAAATGGTGCAAGGTGTGTCCAATTTCACACATATTTTTCCCGCTTACGGCAACACTGCCCTAACCTTCTGACCTTTCAGCAACCAGACACTCGATGTTGTGGTACATTTCAATGGCAGCAAAACTCAAACTAAATCAAAAGCAGGTACCGTCTTAACAAATCTTTAGCACTGAAATTCATGTTAATGACCCCTTATATCGAGGGTGCCCAAAGCGCGGCCTGGGGGGCAATTTGTGGCTGTTTTTTAACAGCACATTATAAAAATAAACAAACAAAATAAGCACACAACAGCAAAAATGGAAAAATCAGCAATAATTTTCCAAGAATAAAGTCAAACTATGAATGTGGAAAAAAGTCATAATTTTATGAGCATAATGTTGCATATAATTGCAATAATAGACTCATATATTTGCACTAATAATTAAATAATATAGCAATACTATTAATAATACGATTAAAAAAAGCTGGTATATTTTTAGAAAAACATAATAAAAATAACAAATAAAGTTTTAGTTTAAAGAAAAACAGGTTGCGGGAAAAGTTCTAATGTTATGAGAATAAAGTCAAAACATGGGAATAAAGTCATAATTCTGAGAAGAAAATTTACAAAAAAAAGCAAAAAGACAAAAAAACAGCAGCAGAAAAAAACAGCTGTAATTTTACCAGAATAAACTCAAAATAGGTCAAAAGTCAAATACCATAGCGCTCAACAGTCTGTGAAGGAGAGGTGGCTCTTTATTTGGCCGGAAATAGTCAAGTCAACTACAAGGGAACTCACAATGAGCTCGTCCACCCATCGGAAATCACGAGAGGTCACCGCTCCACAGTCTGACTCACGGTGCCATGAAGGCAGCAGACACCACCACTAGTGGAGAACAACAAAAACAACTACGTTCACTTTTCATATGTAACTTAGCGACCATTTACAAAACAGCAACACAGTACACAATGTAATGTAATAATATTATGAGAAAAAAAAAAACAATATCTGGAAAATTTACTTGGGAGAAAGTTATAATAATGTGTTAATAAAGTCTAAATATTATGGGAATAAAGTCAGAATATTGCTGAAAGAAATTTCACAAAGTTTATTTGAGAATCATTTTTAAATATTACATTTTAAAAAAGTGCCATACACTTTTTCACCTATATTACATGCATTTTTGCCTCGAAATACTTATTATCATATCTACATGTGTTGGTTTAGAGCAGAGGTAGGGAACTTATGGCTCGGGAGCCAGGTAGGGCTCTTTTGATGACTGTATCTGGCTCGCAAGCATTTCTTACCACAATAAAAATTTATTTTTGCTAAAACTTTAAAGTAAACATCACAGAAATATTAAAAATCAACAACTTTCTTATGCATTTTAATCCGTCCATCTATTTTCTACTGCAATACGGCCGACCACATCCATCTTTCTTGATGATATTTTCCAGGTCAAACACCAAAACTTGATTATTACTGGGTAATGCGGTAGTCTACCTCGGTCATTGAGATGTCAACATGTAAATGTAGACTTTACTCCTTTTGTCAAATAGTTACCTAGCTAATGTTCGTCTTACATAAAAATGCACACATAAAAATGCACACATTTTATTGCATTCAATGTTTAAAAAAATGTATATGGCTCTCACAGATACACATTTTAAAATATCTGGCCTTCATGGCTCTCTTAGCCAAAAAGGTTCCCGACCCCTGGTTTAGAGTATATCAAAGCGGCCTTTGCATCCGTGCATCAGGAGCTTGGACTCCCTGCCTTATATGATATTCACTAGAATAAATTACAGAAGTGACTGTTAAAGAGACACTCCCATTGAAATTGACTTAAATATTTAATGTTTAATCAAAAACGTCAAAAATGTAAAGGAAAAATTCATCCAGCAGTTTTAACGTCACAACAAACGAAGGAAACCCTAGCAGAACAAGGGGCAAACAAACTCACCATACCGGTGAGACTGACACTTCTTAAAAGAACTTAAGCTCCCAAATTAGTTGTGGGGGTCACACCACGATTAACTTCTATTGTCTGCCATGACACCGGTCCGTCATGCCTCTGTAGAGAAAATCAAATAAAAACAATAGCAGCATAACAGGAAAGATCAGTCAATGCTTTAGTAAATCCTTGTGATGGTCATTGTTAGGATCATGGATGGGTAACCATGAGTGTTTAGTAAAGGAAGTGACTCACAGCGTGTGAGTGCGGCTCACACCACCACATAAACACACCAGAGGAGGTTAAACTAATACATGAATATTTGTAAGATAATGTAGTTGTGTACTTTTCAGCCACAGGCAAAGTGGACGTGCATTCAATGAATTAATGTCAAACTAGCTGTTCTGACTTGAGCGCTTTTCTGCTATCTAAATTCAAACTGTTCGGTTGAGGTTACGCTGCTAACTAAGACGAAAAAGGGTGTAAGCCGAAGGTCCGGCGTTCCCTTTCCCAGCGCTCTCACACACATCTCTTTCAGTTACTTGTTCACTCCTTAACTTACCGCCCCCACACACAGTCCACTGTTCCCCCTGCACACTTTACTGTGAACATGTCCAGTGGAAGGTCCAAGCCTGTAATTGCTGCCTCTGTGGCGTGGACAGACAGGCGGTCTGGGGATTGGAGATGACACGCACCCATTATTAGTGAACCAAGCGCTGTTTTTGTAATTACCGTGGGTTTGGCTGAGCACAATGAATCAGATTCTGAGATTCTCTATTCAGGAGCCGTTTCAACTCCATCTGGCTGCACAGCTTCTGTTGGCCCCGGCTTGAACAGTGCTGGGCTGTGCCTGGAGCCTAAAAAAAAAAAGAAAAAAAAAACAAAAAAAAAAAAGGTCGGCTCTGATGGTGTTAGGTGTTAGGGTAAGTGAGGGACTTTACTGCTGTGCTATAGAAAATTAGATGTTTTGTTTGGAAATTAAAACTAAACCAACAGCATTGGTAAAATATTGCACAGATATGTTGTCAGGACATGTTGCTACATGACAACAAACATGCCTTATTGGTGCTTTTACATAGTATTACCTCAAACAAGCTCGTACTTGGGCAATATTGAAACACATCAGTATGTGGAATCAAACTATGGAATGGATTGAGTAAGGACCTCAAACAATGCACAACGATGAGCCAATTCAAGAAACAATACAAGCAGTTGACGTTTGCTAAATACAAGGATGAAGAGTCTTGAACCAGTCATGATGTGCTATATCAGGGGTCTCGAACTCGCAGCCCGCGGGCCAAATGCGGCCCGCAAGACGCTAGTTTGAGGCCCCCACCTTGATACCAAAGTTTAATGTTGAAATGACAGCTTAAAGCTGTGTGCACACCGGACACAATTAACCATGATTTTGCCCCGCCCATACTGTTACCCTACCCTGTTACCCCGCCCTGTTTTGCTTTGGATTAGCAATGAAGCTAAAGGCTTATATGACGCTGGGTACAAATAAATGCAGGAAATGATTTGGAATCAAACGGAAAATACACGTCAAGATAAAGCATCTCATCAAACATGTTGTTAAAGTTACGACGCTGCTCCCAGATGGAACTGAGTACGATGCTAACTTGCTAATTGGGTCAAATTATTAAGTTTCATTAATGTTCATGTTAAAGGTTAAAAAATTGTTAATACTGTACATTTGAATCTGAAAAAAATAATTTCTCTACAAACTGTATGTGGTTTCTTACGTTTTTCTTATTTGCTGTTTTATTATTATTTTACTTATTTATTACTGATTGATTGATTGTCTTTATTCTTAATTTGTTTATTTATTTTTGTTATCTTATTTTGTGTATAGAAAAATAAAAATTAAGATATTTGAGAACAGCGGAATGTTTTATTAGATATTTTGGTGTGGAAAACCGGAACCAAAGTACTGAAAAAGTGTAGGGTATAGCAGAAGCAAAAGCATTGAAGATGGTTTTTTTATTGATTTTTTTTTCCAGTTTTTTTTTTGGGTTTTTTTTGAAAACCTGATGCGGCCCGGCTTCACCCAGAACCTAGCTCCGGTGGCCCCCAGGTAAATTGAGTTTGAGACCCCTGTGCCATATATATCACTATATTGACACTTACTATGGTACCCATTATGTCATTGTATTATACTTCGGTACGAGGTGCATTATTTAAAAAAAAAACAAAAAAAAAACCTTAAACTGTATTATGGAAAGCAAGAAGTGAACAAATGTAACAGTTACTGATTGTAAAAGTACCAGATGGAGGGGTAAGATTTAATAAGCTTTGCTTCTTCCTACTCCTTTTGGACATGTGGAACTGGGAACTGATTATGTGATGCATTCAATTGTAATCTGATGCATGTTCAAATGAAATAAAACCATTACCATATTCATAGGTACTGCACACATGAAGTGTACGTCCTAGTAGCTGGGTTCCCAAGAAGTCTAGACTTACATATTAGTTCTGCCCAATAGGTCAGCAAGAGAGGTAGGTTGACATGGAGCCAGCCAGCCACTGAGGCATGACGAGTTTAAACCTTGTCTCTGTAGCCTGGTACTGGGGCTGAGGTTAGGGCTGCTGTGCCGGCAGCTAGCGACTGCTGCGTACCTGAAATCCACATGACGGTAATGCAACATGGCAGCCCGGAGGGCAGAGCCCATACAACTTTCTCAGCCCTCTTCCCAGTAATTGGTGACCCCTGAACCTGCCCTTCGTATAAAAGGAGGGAAGGAAGGGTGACACGGTGGAGGAGGAGGAGGGGAGAACGGGACAAGGAATAGTCAACAGAGACACTGGAAAGGGGAAACAGGGTCATGAAAGAGGAAAAAAGGGGAGACAGAAGGCAAGACAAAAAGGAGACGCAAGCTTAGAGGAAAAGGTTAATCTCATTTAGTGTGGACGGACTGTAAATTCAATGCAGATAGTTCAAATTTGGACACAATCAGGTAAAACCTAGGGATAGGTGATTTAGCCCCAAAATTTGATCTCGATGGTGATACCACTATGTATGACTTATTATTATTATTAACGACTGAAACATCCGAGTACTGTGGTAAAACCTGCATTTTCAATAACCTATCATTTTAAATATACTCGATCTCTACTGTTTTCAGGACGTACATTCCGAGACCACCCACGAATGGTGGAAGAACACGCGTAATTGAGACGGCCATAAAAATTTCTATTTTTGACACACAGCTCGCTCCCTCTGCTGAGTTATGTGCTCTCATAAACAAGTTTGTTTTTTTCATTTGTGTATGTGTTTTGTGCATTTACTGTGCTTTTGTTGTGAAAGAACTTCTTGTGAATTCATGCGGATCCCTCTGCGACTGTCGTAAATGTGTATTGCGGCGGACACTTGAGGTTACTACTGGTCTTGAGCCAAAACGATCCTCTAAGTTTCACCAGTTACATTGGATCCACTTATAATAATAAGTGGATCCAATAATAAACACTTATATGGACCACATAAAATGAAGCGATGAGTTTGACACGTATATTGCAGACTCCATAACATAATCTGCTCCAAAAATGCTGTGCAATAAACTGTGCAATAACCATGCAATAAACAAGTGCAATAATCATGCAATAAACCTGTGGCTTGATCAGCATGGACACAGCAGTAAATAGTGTATATAACATTTTGACACTTTCTGTTCTCTTCTGTGCTTTTTGTACTCTGCTAAGGTAAGACACATCTTACCTTACAGAGAACATACTAACTCCTTATTTATAAAATCACAAATACTTCAACTTGCTGATGTAGTTAATTTTCAAACAGCTAAAATAATGCATAAGGCTAAAAACAACCAATTAGCTAAAAATGTCATCCAATACTTCTCTACAAGAGAGGAGAAATATGATCTCAGGGAAGAAATACATTTGAAACACTTATATGCTAGGACTACGTTAAAAAGCCATAGCATTTCAGTATATGGAATCAAACTATGGAATGGATGGAGTAAGGAAATCAAACAATGCACAACGATGAGCCAATTCAAGAAACAATACAAGCAGTTGATGTTTGCTAAATACAAGGATGAAGAGTCTTGAACCAGTCATGATGTGCTATATATATCACTATATTGACACTTACTATGGTACCCATTATGTCATTGGATGTTCATATTATTTAAAAAAAAAATCTTATTTAAAAAAAAAAAAAATCTTAAACCGCATTATGGAAAGCAGGAAGTGAACAAATGTAACAGTTACTGATTGTAAAAGTACCAGATGGAGGGGTAGGATTTAATAAGCTTTGCTTCTTCCTACTCCTTTTGGACATGTGGAACTGGAAACTGATTATGTGATGCATTCAATTGTAATCTGATGCATGTTCAAATGAAATAAAACCATTACCATCTTATAGAAACTAAATCCCAAGACTGTCACAACACAACAAATATACTGCTCAAAATAAAAGGAACACTAAAATAACACATCCTAAATGTGAATTAATGAAATATTCTTATGAAAATAGGTAGGTCTTTACATAGTTGAATGTGCTGACAACAAACTCAAACACAAAAATGATCAATGGAAATCAAATTAATTAACCCAGGGAGGTCTGGATTTGGAGTCACACTTAAAATTAAAGTTAAAAAAACACACCACCTCTTGTATATTCCATTTGCTCAACAGCATGTGAAATTGATTATCAATCTGTGTTGCTTCCTAAGTGGACAGTTTGAATAATTGAGTGTTCCCTTTCGTTTTTTGAGCAGTGTCTACAAAGAGGTTGCTCAACCGTGATACGCTGTACTTCTCATGTCCAATTGCAGTACAGTAAACCTCGGATATATCGGATTCAATTGTTCCCACTGGTTTTGTCCGATATAAGCGAAATCCGTTATATGCGTATACCGGAAAATGTCCGTTTTACGCATATATCGGATTTATATCCGGTATATGCGTAAATCAGATTTTATCCGTTATAAAAAGGCACTTCCTTGACTATGTTTCCAATGTACCTGGACGCCCAGGCAACGCTGCAAACGCTGCAAATGACGTCGTATAGCGGCCTGTCACGATTCAGAGCGCCACGATGCGGCCATCCGATATATGCAAGGGAAATTTAATGGAAATGCATTGGAACGGGACTGGAGATTTTGTCCGAAATAGGTGAAATCCGTTATAAAAAATCCGATATATGCAATGAATTTTTATTGGAAATGCATTACAGAAAAATCGTTTTTTTTTTTATCTGTCCGTTGTGAGCGAATTTCCGATATATCCGAGTCCGATATATCCGAGGTTTACTGTATTTTATAACCTGGCACTGGGACGATACTATAATCCAGGTTTAATGGTGGTTTAATGGTTCAAGATGGGTACGGAACTAGCTATTTGTTAAAAGGGTCATTGTAGCTCTACTCATTTCTTCTCTCTCCTGTAAAAACAAATTTTAAAAACGAATAATTTTGTTCCACACTCGACCATCTCTGTGTGGAGTTTGCATGTTCTCCCCGTGTACGCGTGGGTTTTCTCCGGGTACTCCGGTTTCCTCCCACATTCCAAAAACATGCTAGGTTAATTAGCGACTCCAAATTGTCCATAGGTATGAATGTGAGTGTGAATGGTTGTTTGTCTATATGTGCCCTGTGATTGGCCTCTCCCCCTGAAGACCGCTGGGATAGGCTCCAGCACCCCCGCGACCCTTGTGAGGATAAGCGGTAAAAAATGAATGAATTTTGTTACTTTACTGTCACGATTGAAGGCAGATATTCTATTGTCGGGACATCAGGGTAAACATGACATCATGTGACACAACCAGGAAGTGTGGGGAAGACCGTCTGAATTCACGCGTCTGATTTGCGGCTGGAGCAGGAGCCTTGGTAGACTGGATAGGCTACTGGGTTCGTAGGATGCAGACCCCGAATTCAAACAAAAATGAACATCTTGTCATCCATGTTTGTCCGATGCACAGATTACACACTTTTATGGATTGTTTAGGTCCCACGTGTTTGAATACGGTCCTCATTTTTTTTGTGTGTGTCCAGTTTTCAAAGCTATCCATTCCTCACCCCAGTTGCACTATGTTCCTCATCTTTGTCTTTATCTGTTGGCAGTGCACATTAGTCTGTTCCACTGCATTCACTGCTCCAGCCCCGTCTGTGTGGGTTTTTCTATGCAGTATGAATCCATTTGTCTCCACTGACGGAAAATAATTGCAAAGCAAACAAATCATCTCTGCCACATTGAGCAGGCCTCTACTCCTGGGGCATAACAGCTAGATAGCTACAGGAATGAAAGACAGAGAGCAGGGGAGAGGAAAAGAGAGCGATGGACGGCGTTCAGAGCAAAGTGGTTTGGCATTTGCATTATATATGCTGAGTGTTAAAAAGTGTTAAGTTACAGAAAGTGATGCAGTCATATTGAAAGTGACTACATGGTGCATTGGGGAGGCTAAAGAAAGAGAGAGAAAACGTTAGTAAGGAGTCTGCCAGATGGAAACTCACTCCAGGAGCATAAGGAGGAGACATCTGGGAACACGCTGCTTTGGAAAAGAAGATAATTATAGCATGATTCAAAAGTGGCCGTTTCAAAAAGAAAACACAGCAGCATCAATTCATGTTCTCACTCTAATACTAGAGGCAGGAGGGAAGAACGGATTGCTTTCTTAGGAGAAAAGATGAATAAGATTTATTCACGTATGACCCATCATTAAGGTCAGCCACAAATGCAGAGGCAGACAGTAAATCTTTTACAGTAAATCTACAGTACAAGTAGAAGTACTATTCAGACCCATTCTGGCAGAACCCATTGTGAAAACCTCACTGAACATCTGCTTGGAGCAATGGTCACATTATTACAAGAAAACAATGGTCACACAAGTTCTAAATTTACAGTCTTTCAATTATCAATTGTCTTAAACGGGATCTATTATGCTTTTTCTACTTTTCTGACCTATAAATGTAGTTAGAATGTTGTATTCTCGTGTTAAACCATGCTAAAGTTTCAGATAATGAGGTTTCTGCATTTGGAAGTGAGTTCTGAAAGAAGTTTGGGATGGCTCAAAACGCTTGGTTTCAGAAGGCGTGGTAAAACAACCCCTTTGTGATGTCACAGAGAGGCGGATTTCCTTATATGGGCGTGAATGTAATCCAGATAAGCTCTCTGCCCTGCACCAAGCTCTGCTTCTGTGTTTACTTTGCTAGCAATGGCTCGTAAAGGGAAAGACACTAGCGAGTACACCACTATCTGACCTGACCGCGATAAATGAATTCCAGCGATATAGGATTAGATGTTTTAGCGCTTAGAAAACCTGCTTATGACTTTCTAAATACGGGTTTCAACATTATTAGAGCCCTGTAGACCTGACATAACACACCTATAGTCACCTTTACACTCATATTATTCATTGTTTGTACCATATTGCAACTCTTATGTTGGGGGGGGGGGACTCGAGACAGCTACTAGCTAACCAGCTAGCGAGTAGTCACCTTTACACTCCTATTATTCATTGTTTGCACCATATTGCAACTCTTATGTTGGGGGGGGGGACTCGAGACAGCCACTAGCTAACCAGCTAGCGAGTAGTCACCTTTACACTCCTATTATTCATTGTTTGCACCATATTGCAACTCTTATGTTGGGGGGGGGGGACTCGAGACAACCACTAGCTAACCGGCTAGCGAGCTAACCAATTAGGACCAAATTTATTTCTTCGACTGAAGAAGCCAAAAAAATGACCACTTCCACATGGAATGGGAGTAAAACTTTTTTCAACTCTATCATGTTGGACATGCCATGTTTGACTTCACAATTTCAAGCAGTGTTAAGATGGAAGCTAATGTGTCATTACTGCCACCTAGTGACCAAAATACTACACATTACTTGTATTTCAATGTTTTGAGTAATAATGTAGTCTACCATGAAATGGTGATCATTGAACGATAATTGAACCGCAATATTGCAACGGACGACTGTACTGTTTGTCAAGTTCAACTTTTGTTTCAAAAGTATATAATATATATAGTACATATATAGTATATAATATATAATAGCACAGTTGTCGTCTAGTTACAGTTCCCCATTATACAGTTTCTAGTGTAGTAGCTCTCGTGGGTACAGGAAATAAGTGTTAACCCTAAATACCGTGCAGGTTGTGTGCTCGAATTACCTTGTACCTTTGCTCTTGTGTTTGATCATCAAGTCCATCCGTAATTGCATGTTTTGCAGAAGGACTTCCACACCCCTGACAAAAGATTAAACGATTTTAGACTTGGCAGAAAAACGCAGTGTTTCTACTTTCTTTCAGGGTGACATAAAAAAAACAACAAAGGCTTTTACACTTTGAATATATTCAGATTGACTTTTCAAAGCCCTGCTGTTGGCAAAGATTTGTTCCACATTCTACCTTTCATTGTAATGTGTTCATGCAGGGACTTTCTCAAGGCTTGCGTCGAGCATACAATGACATCAGATGCAGTTTTTAGTGGACTATATTGTCCCTGCTTTTCACTAGAGAGGCTGATTTGTTTAAAAACTTTTTCAAATGTCAATAGAAAGGTAAAAAGTAACAAAATAGAGTCAAACTTAACATTTTTTCCAACTCCATGTCCTTCTCAAAATGAATACCTAAACAACATCCATCTGTTGTTCAGAGTTTTCCATCTTTATGAAATAATTATTCTGATATGGAAACTCAAAGCGACTAACTTGTGAAATAATAAATGTACTAGCGAAAAGGATGTAACAGTATTAAATGAGGGATGTTTGTTGATGTGTTGTAGGGTTCTGGTGTTTTTTTTTAAATGTTCAGTGCCTAACTCATTCAGCCCCACCATTTTTCAAAAGGCATCCGCTCCAATACCGGCCATTTTAGACGATTTTGAGTAATCTTTCAAAGCACACAGAATATCATGTTCTATGGCTATAAAAACATGGAACATACCAAAGGAAAGTTTAGACTCCTGTCTTTCACCAGGAAAAAAAGGTTTGTGTCTACCTTTTTCCATTCTGTAGTAATCAACACTTGAACATCTGTAAGTTTCAGGAAAATATCAGCTCCCGACTACAAAAAGTGACGAAAACAGCTTAATTTGAAAAGATATATTTCAATCTCGACCAGTCCAGGCTCCAGCATGCCCACGACCCTCGTGAGGATAAGGGGACCAGAAAATGGATGCATGGATGGATGGACATTTCAATCATAACTTTCACTTTGATACAAATATTTTTTTTTATGTAAACAACTAACAACTATCAATAATCATTCATTCATTCATTTTCTACCGCTTTTTCCTTACGAGGGTCGGGGTACACCCTGGACTGGTCACCAGCCAATCACAGGGCACAAAGAGACAAACAACCATTCACACTCACATTCATACCTATGGACAATTTGGAGTCGCTAATTAACCTAGCATGTTTTTGGAATGTGGGAGGAAACCGGAGTACCCGGAAAAAAAACCCACGCATGCACGGGGAGAACATGCAAACTCCACACAGAGATGGCCGAGGGTGGAATTGAACCCTGGTCTCCTAGCTGTGAGGTCTGCACGCTAACCACTCGACCGCCGTGCCGCCAACTATCAACATAAACAACATAAAAAAGGGATTGTTTTACATACTAATAGGTATTTATTTACAAATATAACACCATGAACTATTCACAATTTTCACATTTGGAACTGAACTATGTGTGTACATGTACTGAATGTTCCTACAATGCATAACCTTCTGCACGCTACACTCCTTCCTGCCATCTTGTCAAATGCACTTCTGCCATTTTTATTCCTTAAAATTGCTATTTAAAAAAAAGACATTCAGTAGTAGCGATTTGCCTCATCAACTATTTTTGCCTCTTGCTGAAAACAACATAAACAATGCACAAATACATTGTTGGGATTGGTTGTTTGGATTTTGAAAAACAAATAATTACATCTTTGGTATTGACTGGTGTACAAGAAGACAGCTGGGATAGGCTCCAGCATGCCCACAACTCTACTGATGCTAAGTGGTATAGAAAATGGAGGGCTGATATTGAATGACACACCTCAGAGGTGAGTGCATGGCGCAATTCCAGCCAGTCAAATAATAGCTCCTCTCAAGTTCTGAATGATAATGTACACATTTCATACAATAAATAAATACTTAAGATAATTCAAAAGTCAAACGAGACATGAAGGAGAATGCTCACTCACCCGCCATTACGTTAGCCAGACGTAACTTCATGCTTTGTTTTTTTAAACAAAATAAAATGGTGTCATGAGAACTTTAAGCTAGCCGGGTGGGCTGTTTTGGACTAACTCGGTATATGACGGCCAACCACATTTCGCTGGCACATTTTTAAAAATTGATACGATTGTGTTTTTGGTTTCCGTGTAGCAAAACAGATCTGGTGAGTCAGTCAAAGTTTTAATTGACGTATGACTTCCGCTTACGTACTGTGGTGTCCACTGACTTCCACAAAACATATTAAACCTATAAAAATAAAACATTATGTCTCAGTGACTTTTTGAACATGTCACTGTAAATGTAGATTATTTTAAACTATATTTTTTATTTTTACGTTTTACTGTAGTTGTTGACTTTGTTTTTAAGATGGCATACATTGTATTCAATCTCTTCGGTCATCTGGCGCCCTCTGTTGTTCAAAGCATACAACATCATCAAATTATTAGTTGTTTTTTTTACCGTTGTTAACACAATAAAGTATTTTTAACATAATTAGTTGGTTTTAATAAGCACAGACTCAGCTTCACATGTTGCAATGCAAAACATTACAGTGATTTAGAAAACACATCAACTGGATAATCACATCCACCAAGTAGCAGGAAGCACACCTGCTTCATTGAAATACAGCACTTGCTTATAAAGGCAGCAGTTACTGTAAAGCTATGTACTTCATGCAGTAATTTATATTTGTCTGCACTATACAGCAGTAAGAACTACTTTTTTTGTTCAGATTTTCATTGTTGATAGGTTAGTGTTGTGCACAGCACAAGTCAAAAGTCAAACTGGCTGGATGGCCACCATATTTTTATGTATTTGTCAATTAAAAAAGCAAAATAAATTAAACAAACAACCATTCACACTCACATTCATACCTATGGACAATTTGGGGTCACCAATTATCACTTTGTACTTCGGTAAGAGGTGCATTAGTAAAAAAAAAACAAAAAAAAACCTTAAACTGTATTATGGAAAGCAGGAAGTGAACAAATGTAACAGTTACTGATTGTAAAAGTACCAGATGGAGGGGTAGAATTTGCTTCTTCCTACTCCTTTTGGACATGTGGAGCTGATTATGGGATGCACTCAATTATAGTAATCTGATGCATGTTCAAATGAAATAAAACCATTACTATTACTATTAACCTAGCATGTTTTTGGAATGTGGGAGGAAACCGGGGTACCCACACATGCACGGGGAGAACATGCAAACTCCACACAGAGATGGCCGAGGGGGAGAATCGAACGCAGATCTTCCCCGATCTCCTGACTGTGTGGCCTCCTCTCATTCAATAAAGTAAAATACATTTAACATAATACTGCAAACAGTAGCTAAAACTCAATAAAACTGTGCAACTGGAATGCAGTCAATTTAAAAAAACAAAAACAAAAAAACAATAACACGTGCCAGATATTTCAATTTTATTCGACATATAAAACAATTGTAGCGTATCTGTTCTTCATTAGTAACAAAATAGAGTTTCGGAGTTGTGCTCAATATTGTAAAACTTCCAGAAAATACTTTATTGTCCTCTGGGGATAAAATAGAAAAACAGAACAGACAGTAACTAGTAGACAGTAAAATTTGTAACGTGTATATGAAAAATGATGCATCCATAGAATGTGCCCCCCTTTGCAGTGTGACGTTTGTTCTGTCCTCAAGTGAATTCAGACATTTCGCAAGAGCCAGTTTGGAGGTGAGATACCAGACTGGGAGAAGTAGCTCCACCACCAGGGTTTCTCCTGCCGCTCGATGCCGCCGTCATCTACATCTGGCTCGCTGTAGCGCTCAAACTGATTGTAAGGGTCAAATCGATCCCACGTGTCCGTCGTGGGGAAGAAGTGGTCGTCAATATCCGGTTCCACTGGAACCTGGATCGAGGACAAAAAATAGAGTTAAAAAACAAGATAAATTATCAATAACATCTGACTGAACACTTGACAAACCTTCTTCAAAACAAAGTCGACACGTCCAGCCTTGTTGAGGTTGTGAGGCAGATAAACCCGCTTGCTGACCCTGGAGTAACCTTTAGCTGTGGCTGTCAGGATGTGAGTCCCGGGGATCAGCAGCCGCCAGTAGTCTCCACTTTCAGCTGTGAGGACACGGAGCACATAAAAGGGAGACAAGTATTACAGAGAAGTGAAGGAAGGGGCAAAGCAACAGTCCTGACATATTTACCTGTGGTGACATCTTTACGAATCCCCCTGACAGAAATGGTGGCACCTTGGATCCCATTGCCGTCAACGTCTTTTACAACTCCTTTAATCCCCCGATGGACCTGCACAAGATGCACAAACTTAAACCATCAATGGATTCCATTTTAGCTGACCTTAAGAACATTGACTGGAAATTAAAATCAAATCAGCTACACTAAAGATAAAGTCACTTAAGCACTGTCATCTGGGCCAGATGAGGTGAGGGTGCTCATTCTTCAATGGAATAATGGAGCTTCAGATTGTGCAGGGGCGTCAAATGGCATCGCTCATGATTGAATGTCCTTATTTTGACTATTTCATTCATTCTTTTTCTACCGCTTTTCCTCACGAGGGGATGCTGGAGCCTATCCCAGCTGTCTTCGGAGTACACCCTGCCAGCCAATCACAGCGCACATATATAGACAAACAACCATTCACACTCACATTCATACCTATGGACAATTTGGAGTCGACAAATAACCTAGCATGTTTTTGGAATGTGGGAGTACCAGGAGAAAACCCACCCATGCACGGGTGGAATTGAACCCTGGTCTCCTAGCTGTGAGGTCTGCACGCTAACCACTCGACCGCTGTGCCACACCTTGGCTATTTCAGTTTAATGGTTATCTTGCTTACTGGAAACTGGTCCCATTTCTTCTTCTTTTTGCATTTTTCAGCTCTACTTAGAACCTCCTAAAAATGTAATTAGTTGCAATTATGGTCAGGAGTGTTGGTGGCATAGATAAATTAATCAAGATTATTTGTCGTATATACATAATAAATATATACCATAACTTTCATACCAATAAAGTTAAATATGATTTGCCATGGAATCGTGGCACAAGCACAGCGGTTTGGAGTCTACTGTCAATACTTGGGGCCATACTTGACTTACAGACTCAATAAAACTGAGCAAAGCTTCCTTGTTCCTCTTCCATTCTGGGTAAAGTTCAGCCTCTGAGGGGAATTTGTCACAGCCGAGCTCCACGGTGATCTCCAGACAATTTGTGTGCAGGTAGTTGAAGTCTGACATGCCTACAATAAAAAATAAAATAAAAAAGAATCCCATTCACTGAAAAAGTCACCATTAGCTTACTTGTTTTAGCAATGTCATTGTGTGAGCTGCTTTAGCATGGGTGTAAAAAGTGCGGCGCAGGGGCCTTTGGCGGCCGATAGCACATTTTTTATCAAATTATTATTCTAATTATTATTTAAAATTATCAAATAAAAACACCAAAAGTAGGCCCACGCTACATCGATACATCGCTACATTCCAACTTCGGTCCCTCACACGGAAAAACGTGCCATATAGCACGCTGGTCACGAGGCAGCAGTTACACCCATGAGACATTATCATAACACTGAATCAGCCATGTCATTTCTGACATACAGCGAAAGCAAGTTCTCCTCCTTTCCCTTGTGGAAGTGGTAATTTCTTGCCTTTTTATTTCGTCTTTCTTCCCATTCTGAATAAATTGGAGTGCTAACTATTTAGCCGGCTAATGCTTAAACCGTCTTTTATGTCCCCGGCAGTGATCCCGTAGCCTGTATATTATGGTGGTTCTCAATTATTTCCTGTCATGCCCACTGACAATTTTTATTATTATTTTTTATTTCTGTGTATTGTACAGACTCAACTCCAACCATCAAAATGCAACAAAATGGAGAGCAGCTACGCATTCAAGAGTCAAATTGCAACAAATTACAAACATACATGTTTGCAGGTTTGCACCCCCCCCCAACCCCCCACTATTTAAGAAGCATAATATAAACACATATGTTCATTTTCACTTCCATGGTGATGGCGTTTCTTTGTTTGCACACCGCCGCTTGGGAGACATAATGAAGTCCAAAAGGTAAACTAATAAGCAATGTTAGTCTTCCTCAGTGTGACTGTACAGGCATGCACCATATTGACGGACCAAAATGACATTTTTATATCATTTACAGAAGGGCCTTTGAAACCACTGGTATGCGGCCATCGGTGGAAAAAGTTAAAACTTTTTCTCACCTCCAGCAAAACTATACCACAGTGCCCCGTTGATGATGCCCTTAGTCCGGTAAAAGTTGGCTCCGCATCGGTCTGTGTCATTATTTGACATGGTGGCATGGGCATCGGCATACGTACGAGCCAACTGCTTAAACACCTAAAGATGGTTATTATTGATTATTGAGAGAGGTGACTTGTGAATAGGAAAAATACATCAACATTTTCCAATTGATTCATCCTTTACCCGTTCATCTGCCGTGGGTGAGAACATCTTCTCCTCGTGAAGGTGTCTGGAGAAGTCAAAGGGGTAGGAGACCACCAGTTCACCTCCATGGAGGCTGGCAGACTGAACGAAGGGGAGTGACCTGGTCCACTTCATGACTGCGAAGGTCTCTGGTGCCACCTGCAGTGCAAAAACAAGTACTGATTTCTGCATAGCAGATCCAATATACACACATACACAAACAGGACACATAGAACAGTAACATTGCCGTATTGATTGAAATGATCAATATGCGTAATGAAATTTCATCATACCTTCCCAAACCAATAGGCATCGGGAATCGGGATGTGGTCAGTGCGGTAGTGCCTGCTGCGACGGTTCCGGTAGAAGACAGATGTGAGGTCAGGAAAGTTGCGGTTCAGGTCAATGTTCTGGGCGTTTGTGCGACCATTTGTCCAACCGTTCAGTAAGTGACCCTGAAACATGTCGTTTCAAACAACTAGGAGAGTAAGACACTGTCGGTGGGTGTTGATGTTTATCAATCTGCGATGATGATTGCGATGATGGTAATGTATGTTGAGGAGCAGGCATCATGGGAAGCACAAGTTAGTCAAGAGAATGTCTGCTAAACACCATTGTTAACATGTAGACAAGACCATATATCCCACAAATGTTAAGGACATTTGAGCACACATGTGATCAGTCCATTGTGAAACATGCAGAGCAGAAACACAGAACACATGGAGATGACTTGAGGAAAGTCACCCCCTCAGAACCTTTAGGCTTCAGACAAAAGTGCAAAATATAATACAGTAAACCTCGGATATATCGGATTCAATTGTTCCCACTGGTTTTGTCCGATATAAGCGAAATCCATTATATGCGTATACCGGAAAATGTCCGTTTTACGCATATATTGGATTTATATCCGGTATATCCGTAAATCGGATTTTATCCGTTATAAAAAGGCACTTCCTTGACTATGTTTCCAATGTACCTGGACGCGCAGGCAACGCTGCAGACGCTGCAAATGACGTCGTATAGCGGCCTGTCACGATTCGGCGAATCGGAGCGCCACGATGCGGCCATCCGATATATGCGAGGGAAATTTAATGGAAATGCATTGGAACGGGACTGGACATTTTGTCCGAAATAGGCGAAATCCGTTATGAAAAATCCAATATATGCAATGAATTTTTATTGGAAATGCATTACAGAAAAATCGGTTCTTTTTTATCTGTCCGTTGTGAGCGAATTTCCGATATATCCGAGTCCGATATATCAGAGGTTTACTGTACAGTACTGTACAGTAACTCGGACTCCGATATATCCGAGGTTTACTGTACAGTACTGTACAGTAACTCGGACTCGGATATATCGGATATTTTTCTGTAATGCATTTCCAATAAAAATTCATTGCATATATCGGATTTTTTATAACGGATTTCGCCTATTTCGGACAAAATCTCCAGTCCCGTTCCAATGCATTTCCATTAAATTTCCCTCGCATATATCGGATCGCCGCATCGTGCCTAGCTTAATTAACAATTTGTTATGCTCAGAGTCCAATAAAGTTAAATTCTCATTACCTTACGTCTCTTTTCATTGCCCAGTCCAGGTACATTGGAAACATAGTCAAGGAAGTGCCTTTTTATAACGGATAAAATCCGATTTACGCATATACCGGATATAAATCCGATATATGCGTAAAACGGACATTTTCCGGTATACGCATATAACGGATTTCGCTTATATCGGACAAAACCAGTGGGAATAATTGAATCCGATATATCCGAGGTTTACTGTACAGAGCAACATGTTAGATGTTAGATTAGATGTTAGAATGTTCTGGTTAGTAAAGAAATGGAGTGGAAAGAGCCTTTGCTTTTGTCTCCAGCAGGCCAGACGACCGTGACTCAGGTCTCTGTTGCTCAGCGAGTAGACTTCAAAACAGTTCTGCTTGTGTGCAAGTCCATGGTCTGGTGCCAAAGTACATCTCTGACAGGTTAGAGCCACATAAACTCTCTCAGGTACACGGTGAGGCTGAATTTCACTTTTTATGCTGCCACAATTCTCAACTTTGCCAATGTTCAAATCCAGGCCTTGCCAAAAGAGCTCTCCCCATGAGGGGTCAGCTTTTGATTGAAAATAAATATTCTGCAAGTGTACAAGCTCTTAAACCAAATTCCAGAGTTATGTACTTTCAAATACCATAAATTCCGGACTATAAGCCGCTACTTTTTTCCCAAAACTTTCAACCCTGCGGCTTATTCAGTGATGCAGGCACCGTTTGTGAAGAAAGTTATATTATTATTATTATTGTTAATTTATATTATTAAAACTTTGAAAACTCTCTCTGTGTACCGTCTTTCTTTGTAAATATGTTTACATGTTTTAATGTGGGCACATGCGGCTTATATACAGGTGCGGCTTGTGTATGTACAAAATCGGTTTTCCTGTAAAAAATGTAGTGGGTGAGGCTTATAATCAGGTGCGCTCTATAGTCCGGAAATTACGGTAAGTCTCGTGTTTGTACTCATTTTGGCCTGGTTTTGACAGGTGAGGGAAAAACATGCAGGAGGTGGAAGGCATAAGCACAGTCTGGAGTCACTAATATCTATTTCTGTTGCGATGAATTTAACATGTCAACTTCCCTCCTCAAACCGTCAGATCAGAGCGTCATGCCTTCGCCTCCCCGCCAGAAAGTCGCAAGCAGCAGATTGGACTGACAATGGATAATGGCGATTTGTCTGTTTTGTACCGTTAACAATATTTACTTCCTGGTTGATGAGCTCCGGGTCATTGTTATCCTCTACCTCTGCGGCGGCCAGCTCGTAGCCGTCTGGGTTCATGGAGGCCAGGATGTGGATGCGGGTGGTGTTGATGAGGGCTTGAACTCGCTGGTTCCCCAAGTTGTACTCTGAACACAGGTATTGGGCCAGGTAGATGAGCAACTGGCGGCCCAGTACTTCGTTGCCGTGCATGTTGCCTATGAGCTTCACTTCTGGCTCCACTAGGGTTTAAAGACAAGAAGCAAACACTGTTGAAATAAATTTACAAGCATCATCTTTAATAGTATTCCAGTGTATATATAGTATATGTATAAGTATAACAATAATAGCATTAAAGTGAAACCATGAGCCACTGGATTCGCAACAGATATCGATTGTTATTCATCCACAACCACACCTAATGGTGCTAGAATCTGTACACAATCCCTAAAATGAAAAGATCACAGTTCTTGCATGACTAAGAAAGTGAAAGTGCACATTTTGGAGTGGCCTTTTATTGTGGCCCATCTAAGGCATACCTGTGCAATAATCATGCTGTCAATTCATACCAATGAGGTTGATGAATTATGAATGCATCCAGAATATAAAGCCAAAAATTAGTATGCGGATCAAAAAGATCCGCTGTGGCGACTCCGTAACCAGGAAAAAGCCAAATGAAATAACAAACCTACACAATATTAAAACCAACTCATTGTGTTCTGCGTCCTGATTGGCTAAAGGAGAACCCACACACTGTGTTCTGTGTACTGATTGGCTAAGGGACTGTAGATCATTGTCAATCAAGCTCCTATTGTGTTCAATTGCTAGCAAACAGCTAGCAGTGTGTATGTTTTTCTCCCTGATAAAACCCACAATTTCGAGGAAACATTCTGCACCCAAAAAGGTAGAGCAAGATGCTAACCATCGCACCAAAAGTTGGACTTGTGGACATGCTGAAGAAAGGTAGAAGTTACGCAGTTATAGAGCGCCATTATGGACTAAATTCATCTTCGATTTCTTACATAAAGTTGCAGGAAAATAGTGCTATGTTTTAACAATGATGCAAAAACGCTACAGCGGAACGGTGCCAGGATGAATAGGCACAGTCAGAGGAGCTGTCAAATGTTTGAACTTTGAGAAATATCAGAAAACGAAAATGCCAGTCTGAGAAAAGTGTATGGTGGGGGGGGGGGTTTACAGCCTTAAAACATACTGTATATAATAATTGTAAAAAATAAAGCTGACTACTTTGAGGATTTCACCTATTTTTGGAACCTAACCCCCACCTTAAATGAGGAACTGCTATAATTTGTGTCACACTGTCAATAAATATGTAAATTAACAATTTTGTGTCCCTATTTGAGCTCCAATAAGTAGTTTTACTTACACAGTTCATGCTGTCCTGGATTGTTGGTGAACTCCATCACCAGTAAATCTCGTCCCTCAGTGCTACGGCCAATGCTGTAAACATGAGCGATGTGAGAGCACTTGGCCGCCGTTCTCTTCAGTAAGCTGTACATCTGAGTGTTGGACGTGTATGTGAACTGGATGATGGTGCTGGGTTCTTCAGGTGAAAGGCTGGACCTCGTTAGCTCCTGCCTGGCTGAAAGGTGAAAGATACGGATTAAGTTTTGAATTCTAGAACAGGGCCGAGAAGAGTTTGGCCTTTTTACCTTTCAGCGCCGCAAGTGGGTCAAAGCAGCCCTCTTGGTCGCTTGCAAAGAAGCGATCACAGTCCAGGAAGTAAGGCCAGGCCATTTCTATGGCCTCCAACGCGTGAGAACAGTCCCTTCTCAGGGCCTCACATGTGCTGCGACACGGCTTGATCATTTTGTTATCCTTACAGGGCGATGCAAGCACCGAGCAGCCCACGAGACGTATTTCAGGGGAACACTCTCCATTGAGGAGCCCGTGGATGACACTCAGGAGAAGATACTCTGCCCCTGATTCCGCTTCAAAACGAGTCCGGTGCCCAAGGATGTTGGGGAATATGGTTCTGGATGTGACATAATTCATGAAAGCTGTTATCTCCACCAAGCATAAAAGGGGTTTGTTTGTTGTTTTGTTGGTCAGTTAGCAGGGTGACACAAAAACGTCATGACTGATTTTCTTACATTATTCTAACAAAATGGGCACACAAAGAAACCCAAAACAACTGAGTTTAATTTTCGGGTCAAATTAAACAGTGCATTGAAAGCCACCGTATTAAAAGAATATCTTTGATATTGAATGGAAGGCACTGATTCAGTTCTCTTACACTCTAGAACCCACCTAGAGTATCCTACATCATGACAGTAGCTCAGGTGCAGATCCGTGCAAGTAGCTAAGGAGTGAAAAACAAATGTTATTAGGCAAAGTTTATCCATGCTGAGTTCAATGATGATGATGATGGCAAAACATGAGTAATTCTAGGATTTACTAAAAATTTCAACCCAATACAGCATTTTTTTGCGAGTATATTACAATTACTAGTACCGTTTTGCTTGGCCTGTTTCAATGTATACCATTCTGATGAATTACTGCTATTATGTTAATATTACACACGTCTGAGGTTATTCAATTTCAAGTGGTGTGCAGGATGTGATAAATCTACCCTATAAGCGCCTGCTGCCTCTTGCAGCAGAGCAACACAAAAAGTAGTTAAACCAGTGGTCTCAAACACGCGGCCCGCGGGCCAAATGTGGCCCGCAGGACACTAATTTGAGGCCCCCGCCTTGATATGAAAGTTTAATGTTAGTGCGGCCCGCGCAAGTTTGATATGGATGCTGTATGGTATCATGTACCCAGAAAAAATTATTACTTTTGATTCATGTTCATGTTAATGGTTAAATAACTGTTAATAGTTATCCTCCCTATCCGTGTGGAAGTGGTAAGTTTTGGCTATTTAAGTTTAAAGGAAATAACTTGGAGGCTACCGTTTAGGTCGCTAGCTCTCTAGTTTGCGAGTTAGCATGTGTCTCAAGACCCCGCAGTTGCGCAATATGTTGTAAATAAAAAAAGAGTATAAATGTGACTATAGTCGTGTTTTGTCATGTCTACAGTGTCACGCCATTGCGTGACACCATCTTACTGCTCCTGGAGCAGCCTACTGGTTTTGTCACCATTGGCACTTGCCTGCCACTCATGCTCTCTCTCTCCCCTCAGGCCCCAATTCGCCCTGATGGGAGGAGCTACCCGGCCAGCCACAGGTGTTCTCAATCACCACCTTCCATTTAGGCACACCTGTGGCAGCAGGAAGGCGTCGTAGTATTGTTCCACATGGACGCACGCCACTTGCCTGTTTGGACCTGAGCCTTTTGCCGTCTTTTCCACCACCACATAGTGGTGCCAAGTCTCCTGCCCGACGCCTTCCTGCCAGCCAGGTAGCTGCTCCCTACCGGCACTAAGAAGTTAGTTTTGTATAGCCTTGCTAGTCTTTTTTGTGGTGCCTTTTCTGTTTGCTCTCCATTTTTGCACCATAGTTTTTTGTTGTCACTATCCTGCTTTTTGAGGAGGCAATAAAGACCTTTTATTGCAAACTACTCCTGCCTGCGTGCTTCTCTTGGGTCTTACCCTCTCCTCGGCGTGACAGAATACTACGACCAAATGAAGCATGGACCCCGCAGAGCAGGAGAAGATTTTTTTTGCCCTCAAAGCTCACGGTGAGTCCATCAGCCGTCACGAGCAGATGCTTGAAGGCATGGCTAGCCTTATTAAGGAGATCCATGCCCGTATTCCTGCCCCCTCCTCCGACGAGCCTCCGACAGTCATGCCTCCTCTCCCGCCACTTGGCGCCTCTTCCCGCGAACCCAGCATTCCCCACCCGGCCCGGTATGGAGGAGACTTCGGCCAGTGCGGGTTGTTTGTTCACCAGTGTTCCCTCACCTTCGCCCAGCAGCCCGCCACGTACACCACGGACGCAGCCAGGGTGGCCTATATGCTCAGCCTCCTCTCTGGCCGCGCGGCTCGCTGGTCCATGGCCATCTCCGAGAAGAGACCGGAGCTACTGGTCAATTTAACCTTGTTCGTGGCTGAGATGAGGAGGGTGTTTGATCACCCCATGCGAGAGCGGGAGGCTGGAATGCGCCTGCTGTCTATTCGCCAGGGCGGCGCCTCCGTCGCGGACCATTCCGTCACCTTCCGCATTCTGGCAACCGAGAGCAATTGGAATGAGAAGGCGCTCCGCTGCAGTTTCCTGGGGAGCCTCAGCCCTCACCTGCAAGATGAACTGGCCGCGCGGGACGAGACAAACACGTTGGAGGAGCTCATCGCCCTCTCCATTCGGATGGATGGCCGCCTGCGGGAGCGCGCTCTCCAACGTAGGCCAGGACGGATCGTCGTCCCACGCCTGGCGCTGCCAGCCCCTCCAGACAACCTCCCGGACCCCCTCATCCCCCCTTCGGACATCAGCGGACCCCCGTTGGAGGCTCTTGGCGGGACCGAACCCATGCAGCTGGGGGCCAGCCGCCTGTCATCGGCAGAGAGGGCCCGACGGCTGCGACTTAGTCTTTGCCTGTATTGCGGAGAGGCGGGGCATTCCATCACCAGGTGCCCCGTGCGTCCCAGGAGCCGACGCCGCTCCCCCTCCAGCGAGGGATCACAGAGGACCTCACCAGTCATCGGACGCCTCCAGATTGAAGGTACGCTGTCGTGGCGGGGGGAGGCGGTACCTGTCCAGGCACTTATTGACTCTGGAGCTGATGATAATTTCATTGACTGTAACTTGGTTTCACGCTTCAAATTACCCACTGTAAAGTTACATCCTCCCAAGTCCGTTCGCTCTCTCGACGGGGGTCACCTCGCTAGTATCACTCACCAGACTTGTATGTGCGCTCTGAGTCTCACTGGTAACCATCTAGAGACTATTAGCTTCTTTGTCATCCCTTCTCGTTCGGCGCCGGTGGTCCTTGGTCTTACTTGGCTCAGACAGCATAACCCTGTCATTGACTGGTCTGTATTTAAAATTACCAATTGGAGTGATTTCTGCCACTCCAATTGTCTGCGTTCCGCCTCGTCTCCCAGTTCTCACCCTGTCGTGTCGCCACCGGTTCCTCCCGACCTCTCTTTTGTGCCCGAGCAATATCACTCCCTTCACCAGGTTTTTTGTAAGGATCGTGCCATGTCACTTCCACCCCACCGTCCTTATGATTGCGCTATCGATTTGTTGCCAGGAGCGCCACTCCCCTCTTCGCGCCTTTATAATATCTCTCTGCCTGAGCAAAAGGCTTTGGAGGATTACATTTCTTCTTCGCTCGCGGCTGGCCACATACGTCCCTCCTCCTCACCCCTGGCGGCAGGGTTCTTCTTTGTTAAGAAGAAGGACGGCTCCTTGCGACCCTGCATCGATTTCCGCGCCCTTAACAAAATCACGATAAAGAACAAATATCCTCTGCCCCTGCTCGACGCTGCCTTCACCCCCCTCCATAGTGCTGTCATGTTTACTAAACTGGATCTACGCAACGCTTACCACCTTGTGCGCATCCGTGAGGGCGATGAATGGAAAACTGCTTTCAACACCCCGCTGGGACATTTCGAGTACCGCGTCATGCCGTTCGGCCTCACTAATGCACCCGCCGTTTTTCAAGCCCTCATTAATGACGTATTACGTGACATGATTGGACGTTTCGTGTTCGTCTACCTCGACGACATCCTCATTTTCTCCCCCTCTGCCTCCGCTCACTTCCAACACGTTCGCCTGGTGCTCCAGAGGCTCTTAGCCAACCGTCTGTTCGTTAAGGCTCAAAAGTGTTCTTTCCACTCCTCCTCCGTGCCATTTTTAGGGTTTATCGTGGAGAGGGGCCAACTCAGACCCGACCCCGCCAAGATCCAGGCGGTGGCCGAATGGCCTACTCCTACATCAAGGAAGCTTTTACAGAGGTTCCTGGGATTCGCTAATTTCTATAGGCGCTTTATCCAAGACTTTAGCAAGGTCGCGGAACCTCTGAACAAGCTCACATCCTCCAAGACACCCTTTTTATGGTCCCCTGCGGCCGACGCGGCCTTTAACCACCTCAAATCATGTTTCATTACCGCTCCTTTACTTGTTCACCCTAACCCTTCTCGCCCCTTTCTTGTTGAGGTGGACGCGTCAGATACGGGGGTCGGGGCCGTGCTCTCCCAGCGCACTAGCACGGACCATAGATGGCACCCTTGTGCATTCTTTTCCAGACGTCTGTCCTCCGCCGAGCGTAATTATGACATTGGCAATCGTGAACTCCTGGCAGTCATCCTCGCCCTGCAGGAGTGGAGGCACTGGTTGGAGGGGGCGGCTCACCCTTTTGTCATTGTCACGGACCACAGGAACCTGTCCTACATCCGCTCCGCCCAACGGCTGAACCCCCGCCAGGCACGCTGGGCCCTCTTCCTCACTCGTTTTGATTTCACCCTCACTTACCGCCCAGGCTCCCAGAATGGAAAACCCGATGCCCTGTCCAGGATGTTCGCACCTCCGGTGGAGCCCCGCCCTCGGGAGACCATCCTACCCGAGTCCCGCATCCTGGGATCGCTCCAATGGAAGGTGGAGAGGCGGGTGAAAGAAGCAAACAGTCAAGCACCTCCGGTCCCTGGCTGCCCACCCAACCGTCTGTTTGTTCCCCAAGACCTTCGCTCGGAAGTCCTGGTTTGGGCTCACTGTTCCAAACTCGCCTGCCATCCGGGGGCTAGACGCACCGCCTTTTTGCTTGCTCAGAGGTTCTGGTGGCCATCCCTGCACTCCGACATCAGGCGGTTCGTAGCGGCCTGCACCACCTGCGCTCGGAACAAGTCCTCTAGTCTGGCATCGGCGGGGTGGTTGCGGCCCCTTCCCATTCCCTCCCGCCCGTGGTCTCACGTGGCCATGGACTTCGTCACTGGACTACCAGCTTCGAAGGGCTTCACCGTCATTCTCACATTCGTCGACAGATTCTCGAAATCCGCTCACTTCATTCCGCTCCGCAAGCTGCCATCGTCCATGCAGACAGCCCAACTCTTGGTCCAACATGTGGTGCGTATCCATGGCATTCCACTGGACGTGGTATCGGACAGGGGTCCGCAATTTGCAGCAGCCACTTGGAGGTCATTCTGCAAGTCTCTGGGAGCCACAGCGAGCCTCTCCTCTGGATACCACCCACAGACCAATGGCCAGACGGAGCGAGCAAACCAGGACTTGGAGGCGGCCCTGCGGTGTGTATGCCACCAGCACCCCACTTCCTGGTCCCTCCACCTGCCGTGGGTGGAGTACGCCCACAACACCCTCGTTTGCTCCTCTACGGGCCGCTCTCCTTTTCACGTCGCCCAAGGATTCCAGCCACCCCTGTTTCCCACCCAAGAGGCGGAGTCCTCCGTGTCCTCGGTGGCCTCCCTGCTACGCCGTGTTCACCGGGTATGGCGAGACACTCGGGCAGCACTTGTGCGGTCATCCAGACGTAACCAGAGGGTGGCCGATCGTCACCGCAGACCAGCTCCTGACTACAGGCCCGGTCAGAGGGTTTGGTTGTCGTCTCGGGACCTCACGTTGGCTGGTGGATCCAGGAAGCTGTCCCCTCGGTTCATTGGTCCCTTCGAGGTGGTGCGCATGATCAACCCTGTGTCCGCCAGGCTCAAACTCCCTCCGTCCATCAAGAGATACCCAGTGTTTCACGTGTCCCTCCTGAAGCCAGTTGCCTCCTGCGAGCTTAGCCCTCCACCCGTGCCTCCACCACCCCCCCGGCTTCTAGACGGCCATCCGGCATTCGCTGTTAAGTCCATCCTCGACGCCAGGAGGCGTGGCAGAGGGGTGCAATTTCTCATAGACTGGGAGGGTTACGGCCCCGAGGAGCGTTCGTGGGTTTCGCGCGCCCTTATCCTTGACCCGTCCCTCATCTCCGACTTTTATCAGAGATTTCCCGATAAACCAGGTAACCCGGTAGGCCCGCCCGGTTAGTTGGGAGGGGGGAATACTGTCACGCCATTGCGTGACACCATCTTACTGCTCCTGGAGCAGCCTACTGGTTTTGTCACCATTGGCACTTGCCTGCCACTCATGCTCTCTCTCTCCCCTCAGGCCCCAATTCGCCCTGATGGGAGGAGCTACCCGGCCAGCCACAGGTGTTCTCAATCACCACCTTCCATTTAGGCACACCTGTGGCAGCAGGAAGGCGTCGTAGTATTGTTCCACATGGACGCACGCCACTTGCCTGTTTGGACCTGAGCCTTTTGCCGTCTTTTCCACCACCACATAGTGGTGCCAAGTCTCCTGCCCGACGCCTTCCTGCCAGCCAGGTAGCTGCTCCCTACCGGCACTAAGAAGTTAGTTTTGTATAGCCTTGCTAGTCTTTTTTGTGGTGCCTTTTCTGTTTGCTCTCCATTTTTGCACCATAGTTTTTTGTTGTCACTATCCTGCTTTTTGAGGAGGCAATAAAGACCTTTTATTGCAAACTACTCCTGCCTGCGTGCTTCTCTTGGGTCTTACCCTCTCCTCGGCGTGACATACAGGGCTCTAATAATGCTTTGTTCATTTTAATCTGAAAAAAATAATTTGTCTACCCACCAACTATATGTGGTTTCTTAAGTTTTTATTATTTGCCGTTTTATTATTATTATTATTATTAAATTTATTAATTACTGATTGATTGATTTTCTTTATTCTTGATTTGTTTATATATTTTTCATCTTATTTTGTGCAGAAAAATAAAAATTAAGATATTTGAGAACAGTGGAATGTTTTATCAGAGCTTTTATTGTAGAAAATTGGAAACAAAACACTGAAAAAGTTTGTATATTTTTCTGTTTTTAATAAATGCGTTTTTTTTTTTTTGAAAACCTGATGTGGCCCAGCCTTGCCCAGACCCAAGCTCCAGTGACCCCCAGGGTAAATTGAGTTTGAGACCCCTGATTTAAACACTTCCAGCAGTTCTTGACCTAAAATGTAATTTTAATCGCCCTTAGAACCTGAGAGACACATGCTTGTATGTCGAAAGCTGGAAAAAAAATATAAATGACAATGTAAATTGCCTAATGACTTACGTTTTTCTTCAGGCACACTGTTGCTGCATCTTCCTGTGTAAAAAGGGTAAAAAGAAAAAACACATTGGTGTGCTGTTATATATTTAAACACTAGAGGACGCCATTGTCAACCAAAGGGATATTGCTCAACTGTATGTGTTTTTTAAAGAAGTGCTACTTTAACGCTATATGAATACAGCATCCAGCATACCATTGGGTAACATATCATTGTAGAAAGACAACTATTGTATATAATGCATTCAACATAGGCCGTGTGTTACATAATGGGACGGTCCTTTGATTTTAAAAAAATAAATAAAAGTATCTTACAGACACAACATTTAACATTAACTCACCTAAAAACTCGTCTCCAGGATGGCAGGTTTGTTGCGGTGCGCAAAAACAACTTTTCGTCAAAGCCAGAAACAGCCCCAAAAGTCCAAAAAGCATGTTTTTACGCTGCAGACTGCTTGACACTAGTGTGTGATGTGGCAGATTTCTTAGTCTTCTCGAAAAGGGATGATAATTACCACCCAGTGCATGGAAACCCCCTTCCTTTGTGTTTGTGCAGAGCATCCCTCAACCGAAAAGAGTTGTTCCACTCCAAGCTTGTGTCTTAACTGCTGCACTGATCATATTTCACTGCACTGATGTATGTGTGTGCGTGTATGCGTGTGGTGGGGGTGGAGAGAAAGTAGCTCAAGTATAAGTGCAATTAAAACCAGTGCCACACCAACCACAAACCTCACCTCCACGTCACTGCTTGCCTCTCAACCAATGCCAGCCGGGAGTAGCCCTAGCTTAGCCATGATTTGGAATATTACTATCGCGAAATTATTATCATCTGTCTAATTTGTCTCACAACGTTCTGACCCCAGCTAACGTTCCAGTCTCACAATGGTAGGAAGAGCCGACATCGAAAGATCACAAAGTAACGTCACTATGAAGAAAAAAGACAATTTAGCCCTGCAGTAACTTTTCTGGTGCCGCGCTTGCTAACTCTTCAGTAAGAAAAGTAGCTATTGGCTGTTCTCTACAAGTTGCTATATGGTGCCATCCTCTAATTTGCATATCATTTGCATATGATGCTGTAAATGCTGTAGGAAAAAAGTATTGCTTTGTAGGAGAGACAAAAAAAAGGAGTAAAAACACATTACGTTACTAAATTACTAAATTACGTTACACGTTGTTAAAACAAAGTAAAAAACAAAGACAAAAAAGTGAGTAAAAACACATTATGTTACAAAATTACGTTACACATTACTAAAACAAAGTAAAAAACAAAGACAAAAAAAGTGAGTAAAAACCCATTACGTTACTAAATTACTAAATTACTAAATTACGTTACACATTACTAAAACAAAGTAAAAAAACAAGACAAAAAAGTGAGTAAAAACTCATATAACTAAACTAGAAAATTTCATCAAAATAAAATAACAAGTAATATTTTGATCTTTACTTTGCTAAACTTTTTAAAAATTAGCGCGATTGTGTGGAGTTTGCATGTTCTCCCCGTGCGTGCGTAGATTTCTTACGGGTACTCCGGTTTCCTCCCACATTCCAAAAACATGCTAGGTTAATTGGCGACTCCAAATTGTCCATAGGTATGAATGTGAGTGTGAATGGTTGTTTGTCTATATGTGCCCTGTGATTGGCTGGCCACCAGTCCAGGGTGTACCCCGCCTCTCGCAGACAAATATATAACAATATATGACGTAACAATTATTTTGCACTTTATTTTGCATCATGGCTCACTGAGAACACAAAATGCAAAAAAATGCGTGCTTTGGCTATACTAGAAAACTCCCCAACGGCGTCAGAAAAAGTTGAAAATATGTTGCCAGCTGTGGTTGAAATGTTGCCAGATTTAGCACCAAATTGCCAAGTTGGCAACACTTTCTGGTACCTCTTGTTTGAAACACAAAAAACCAGAAATGTTGTGGGGTGATTACCTTTTACAGTCTGTACTCTGAAATATACTGAAACTCAACATCAATCAAACCTGATTGGTAGAAAATGAATGAATTTATTTGTGTTTGCACACGGCTGATTACAGAAATAAATTGTTGCGGTTAAACAAACGCAAATCCTGTGATTAGCATGTATTTTGTTTGTAGCATTCATTCTACTTAGCGCTATTCAGGTTGTGTTTGAATCATTTGAGCAATGGTTCTGTTAGTGGAAATGCAACAAAATTACACAAACAAATCCCAGCTTATAGTCCAGTATTTATTTTGTTTTATGTATTTTACAATCACAGAATGTCAGACTCATGACACGTCACTCACGAGTCAATGTAATATGTTTTTTTTTTTGCACATGAATAACAGTTCTTCACAAAGTCAATGTTACTTGAAATGTACAATACAGAAAGAAGCACATACAATGAAAATAAATATATGCGGTGTACATTTTTCATGTGAAGTACTCCTTGGCGATGCTTCAGAAGCAAACTGATCAGCCCTCTGGAAAACAACAGTCAGAAGCTAACAAAAGGACATTTGGGACACACAACAACATTGTTGTGTGTCCTTTAAACAAATAAATTGGCCACATAATCATGTGACCAAGCCCTCGGTGTCAGTGTCCTTGAGCAAGGCACATATTCTCTTCCATCTGACCATCAAGCAGATGGAGTGCAATCTCATTACAAATAGCTGCATGTTGACTTCAGGTTCAGGTTACTCGGGTACAGTTGTCTTCTGTGGTGTCGAAGGTGCTGCTCCAAGTGCTGGCAGACAGCAAGTAATGATCCTTTCGCATGAAACGGCTGATGACACGAACCAGAACCTTTCTGTACTGGTGCCGCAGAAGACAGTAGACAAACGGATCACTGGAAGCCTTAGCGTAGCACAGACATTTGGTGGTGATACCCCAGTACTGTGAGATGTGCACGGAGGGCAGCAACTCCACTAACCTGCAAGAGGAACCATGAAATTAAACGTCAGAAACGATAAGTAATACATAACGAAAGCAATAACAAAAGTAAAGCAGAATTGTTCTAAGTAATGTTGGAGCTTGGGCAGCGTAGGGAAAATTACTTTACCGTATTTTCCAGACCACAATGTGAAAGGTTTGGATGTCTCTGCATGCTCTGTTTTACACCGAGTTCTAATACCAGTGCAACAATTTCCTTATATGGTCATGCCCTCACGATTTGCATGGAGCATGGAGCAATAGCTTCCAGTAAATGTTTGTTCGGGTGGGAGGGAAAGCTAACTTGCCTAAAGAGCCACGCATCCGGCAGAAGTGGTTGGAGTTGCAGATTCATTCATTCATTCATTTTCTACCGCTTATCCTCACAAGGGTCGCGGGGGTGCTGGAGCCTATCCCAGCTGTCTTGGGGCGAGAGGCGGGGTACACCCTGGACTGGTGGCCAGCCAATCACAGGGCACATATAGACAAACAACCATTCACACTCACATTCATACCTATGGACAATTTGGAGTGGCCAATTAACCTAGCATGTTTTTGGAATGTGGGAGGAAACCGGAGTACCCGGAGAAAACCCACGCATGTTCTCCCACGCATGCACGGGGAGAACATGCAAACTCCACACAGAGATGGCCGAGGTTGGAATTGAACCCTGGTCTCCTAGCTCTGAGGTCTGCGTGCTAACCACTAGACCACCGTGCCGCCCGAGTTGCAGATTCCTGGCCGGCAATACAAAAATATGTCACTGTTTTGTTGTTGAAGTCCGACGCCTTTCCAACATTACTTGGTCATGTTGAAGAGTCAAAAGAGCAAGATGAATGTACAGTAAACCTCGGATATATCGGACTCGGATATATCGTAAATTCGCTCACAACGGACAGATAAAAAAGAACCGATTTTTCTGTAATGCATTTCCAATAAAAATTCATTGCATATATCGGATTTTTTTATAACGGATTTCGCCTATTTCGGACAAAATCTCCAGTCCCGTTCCAATGCATTTCCATTAAATTTCCCTCGCATATATCGGATGGCCGCATCGTGGCGCTCCGATTGGCCGAATCGTGACAGGCCGCTATACGACGTCATTTGCAGCGTTTGCAGCGTTGCCTGCGCGTCCAGGTACATTGGAAACATAGTCAAGGAAGTGCCTTTTTATAACGGATAAAATCCGATTTACGCATATACCGGATATAAATCTGATATATGCGTAAAACGGACATTTTCCGGTATACGCATATAACGGATTTCACTTATAACGGACAAAACCAGTGGGAACAATTGAATCCGATATATCCGAGGTTTACTGTAACAATTTATCAGTGTCCCAACTGTGTTTGTTTTGTGTAAGTAATCAGCTCGGCCGCTATAAGGAAGTCCTCGGGAGCGTTTGGGAGTGTGACCAATCACAGCATATGTAGTGGGCGTAACTGGTGGAGGAGCTCGGACGGGAAGTAGGAAACCTGGATTCTGGAAGATCTAGAAAGCTTTTTGTGCGGGTTGCCATGTGTAGCTGCTCTATAGGAGTCCACAACTCAATTAAAAGGGTTTAAAATGAGCATAAATGTAGATGGGTAGTAGGTGCTAGTGCACACAAGTGTGAACACACAAATGCAGTATCATATTTAGCATAGCATAGAAAAGTAACAAAATAATCTTCATTATACTAGTATTGTAGGGCGGCACGGCGGTCGAGTGGTTAGCGCGCAGACCTCACAGCTAGGAGACCAGGGTTCAATTCCACCCTCTGCCATCTCTGCCATGGTTAATTAGCAACTCCAAATTGTCCATAGGTATGAATGTGAGTGTGAATGGTTGTTTGTCTATATGTGCCCTGTGATTGGCTGGCGACCAGTCCAGGGTGTACCCCGCCTCTCACCAGCACTCCCCGCGACCCTCGTGAGGAAAAGCGGTAGAAAATGAATGAATGAATGAATACTAGTATTGTCTCCAGTGACAGTACAGTATATTATATATAGCTGCAAACTGTTGTGTGTTTATTTTAAATATAAATACATCAATATACAGTAGTTTGTAAAGTATTTCTTCATTTGGTAAACATGTTTAAAAAAGTTCAAAACTTGTTAATTTGCCCCAGTTCTCAGGCTCTGCGTGAAAGATTCACTATTAATCCAAAAATATACACAAAAAAGCTAATTGCATAACAACGTAAAGTCGCAGGAATGTAACCAAATGGAAGTCTACATTAAAAAAAACACAGTAATATCAAGTTCTGAAAGTATAGAAATGAAAGCAGCTGGTTACCTTGTAATAACATAAGGTGAAAAGCAGAAGGCTACCTGTTTAGGTCGCTAGCTCTCTAGTTTGCGAGTTAGCATGTGTCTCAAGACCCTGCAGTTGCGCAATATGTTGTAAATAAAAAGAGTATAAATGTGACTATAGTCGTGTTTTGTCATGTCTACAGGGCTCTAATAATGCTTTGTTCATTTTAATCTGAAAAAAATAATTTGTCTACCCACCAACTATATGTGGTTTCTCAAGTTTTTATTATTTGCCGTTTTATTATTATTATTATATTTATTTATTAATGATCGATTGATTTTCTTTATCCTTGATTTAATTTTATTTATTAAAGGTTAAATAACTGTTAATACTTATCCTCCCTATCCGTGTGGAAGTGGTAAGTTTTCGCTGGCTCTCTAGTTTGCGAGTTAGCATGTGTCTCAAGACCCTGCAGTTGCGCAATATGTTGTAAATAAAAAGAGTATAAATGTGACTATAGTCGTGTTTTGTCATGTCTACAGGGCTCTAATAATGCTTTGTTCATTTTAATCAGAAAAAAATCATTTGTCTACCCGCCAACTATATGTGGTTTCTGAAGTTTTTATTATTTGCCGTTTTATTATTATTATTATTATATTTATTTATTTATTACTGATTGATTGATTTTCTTTATTCTTGATTTGTTTATTTATTTTTCATTTGGTAAACATGTTTTAAAAAGTTCAAAACTTGTTAATTTGCCCCAGTTCTAAGGCTCTGCGTGAAAGATTCACTATTAATCCAAAAATATACACAAAAAAGCTAATTGCATAACAATGTAAAGTCGCAGGAATGTAACCAAATGAAAGTTTATTTTAAAAAAACAGCAATATCAAGTTCTGAAAGTATAAAAATGAAAGCATCTGGTTACCTTGTAATAACATAAGGTGAAAAGCAGAAGATGAAGGAGCCGATGAAGATGCAAATTTTTTTGGTGGCGCGCTGCCTCCTCTTCTTCTGTTGCGCCAAACACCTCTCCTTCACACTGATAAGACAGACAGAGAGAGAGACGGATGAATTCACGCCTGATATGACAACTAATATTAATGATTGACGTGATGACTTAAGCAGAATGCGCATTACGTAATACAACAAAGGAATAGTCCACATCTGTACCTGGGGTGAATGTCAACCAGAAGGAGCAGAGTCTGCACCGTGATCACGTCTATCCTCTTGCAGTGGGACTTGGCCACTCTTAGAACTTTGAGGTAGGAGAAGCACAGTACGGCCAGGCAGAAAGCAAAAGTGCTGCAGTGGAACATCACGGTGAAGGTGGCGTAAGCGGCCAGCTGAGACCTTCCCTTATCGGCGAGATGAGCGGTGCATGAGGCGTACGTGTGGCTGTAACCTCCCCACTCCATCAGTAGCTGCGTGAGAGCAAAGGTGAGCGACTGCAACCAGGAGTAGACCACCATCAGCAAAGCATCCCGGTATCGCATCTTGCTGGAGTAGCTGAGAGGAAACACCACCGCTATCCATCTGTCCAGGCTGAGAGCCGCCATGCTGAGCATGCTGTTGGTGGTGAGGAACGTTTCTGCAAAACTAACCATTTGGCAGAACAAGTTCCCGAAGGGTTCCGCGCTTTTGGCCACGCCGAAAAAAGTAGCGGGCATGTTGATGAAAGCGAGAAGGATGTTGGAGAAAGACAGATTCAGGATGAAGATCCCTGGTACGTGGGACCTCAACTCGGAGCTCTGGGTGAAACATAGCAGCACCGACAAGTTGGTCACCACGGAAACAACACCCACAACCACTATGGACACTTCCAGGAGGAACTCCGGGATGGTCATCATTCGAGGCTCCACCTTGGCAACACTTGTGGCTGGAGATGCTAGAAGAAACCTACATGGTCCCACCCATCTACATGCGTATGAAGAGAGCTGTCCAGTGCTGAAACGCCCAAACTGCAACAAGCTACCTCTGATACTTCAGTAATTCTTTCCACTATTCTGGACTACCTGCATCTATAAGTCCAGAGAAGGAGTGTGTGGATGGTGACTTGTTCTCTCTCTCGCTCCCTCGCTCCCATCTCTCTCACTCCCTTTTCTCTTTGAAGGCTCCCAAACATGCGCACTAGCCAGCGCCTCCTCTCATGCTGGAGATGCCGTGCACCCTGCACGTGCAGCCGCTCGCTGGCTCATGTGACGCTTGAACAATATTCATGCAAGCAGCACTTAATATGGGCATGTCAGGGTGTTTGCACACTCATTTAGTCTGTTTTTCCCCGGCTAGAAGTCAGTTAGCGCCACAAAGAACGCAAGGAAAAGGGAATAATGCATCATTATCATAGATACAGCTATATATTCAAATCAGAAAATGTACCTTTTTTATTGGTATTGGATAGAAATACATCATATGCATCATACTGAGAGGTGTTTCTAATATTTAAATAGTACATTTAACCAAAATGCCAGATGCAGTGCTAAGCAAACTACTACTAAATATGGCTTGAATTAGAATTATAACTGTATCATCATCTTTTGTCTCCTTGCTAAGTTAGACGAGAGGGGCAAAATATTAGAAATAATCTGCACATATCTGTCAAACCTCAGATTCGGTACGCCACAGATTCTGTTTTCATAAAAAAAATTTCCCAAAAATGTTGCCTTGGTGGTACAGTCTCAGTTGCACGTATTGTACATAATGAAATCAAAGGCATAGCTGACACTGTATTGAATAAATAACCCGCCATGGTGCCAAGAGCAATTTTTGACATTTTTTTATGCATGTAAAACAAATTATTCTCTATAAAATGTATTTTCGCGGGGGTGCTGGAGCCTATCCCAGCTGTCTTTGGGCGAGAGGCGGGGTACACCCTGGACTGGTCGCCAGCCAATCACAGGGCACATATAGACAAACAACCATTCACACTCACATTCATACCTATGGACAATTTGGAGTCGCTAATTAACCTAGCATGTTTTTTGGAATGTGGGAGGAAACCGGAGTACCCGGAGAAAACCCACGCATGCACGGGGAGAACATGCAAACTCCACACAGAGATGGCCGAGGGTGGAATTGAACCCGGGTCTCCTAGCTGTGAGGTCTGCGCGCTAACCACTAGACCGCCGTGCCGCCCAATTGGATTTACAGTAAACCTCGGATATATCGGATTCAATTGTTCCCACTGGTTTTGTCCGATATAAGCGAAATCCGTTATATGCGTATACCGGAAAATGTCCGTTTTACGCATATATCGGATTTATATCCGGTATATGCGTAAATCAGATTTTATCCGTTATAAAAAGGCACTTCCTTGACTATGTTTCCAATGTACCTGGACGCGCAGGCAACGCTGCAAACGCTGCAAATGACGTCGTATAGCGGCCTGTCACGATTCGGCGAATCGGAGCGCCACGATGCGGCCATCCGATATATGCGAGGGAAATTTCATGGAAATGCATTGGAACGGGACTGGAGATTTTGTCCGAAATAGGCAAAATCCGTTATAAAAAATCTGATATATGCAATGAATTTTTTATTGGAAATGCATTACAGAAAAATTGGTTCTTTGTGAGCGAATTTCCGATATATCCGAGGTTTACTGTATTATTATTATTATTTCTTGAGAAAACTACCTCGGTTTTCATACATTACGATTTTCATCAAACTTTTGCGAATTAATTTATTCCGAAAACCGATGTACCACTTCAAAACTGCATTGACTCTTATAAGAAAGTGTTGTTGTACCTTGTGTTATAGCCAATGAGTATATGTATGTGAAAGAAATATAATTAGTAACTAAGTTCCTGTACTTTCAACTAAACACAACACAAGAATACCACCACGATTTAAGTGTGACCGCAATGACAGATTGAGTTCAGTAAACAGCAGGTGAAAAAAAAGGGGGGGGGGGGGACTCGCTTGTCTCCATAGCAACACAAAAATCTCCAGTGTTCTCATCACTCTTTGAACTTGATCTCCTCTCACGCTTTGATTTGTATCAAATTCTGATCAAATATCAGACATTGATATGTGTCATCTTTCTATTGGCGTATTTCATAAAGTGTCATATACGGGAAGGTTTTCATAAAGATGGTACCCCCCTTAACCCCCACCCCCAGCATGCAAACTGCAGCGTGCTACTGCATGTGAGCACACGGGCCGGTTATTCCTTATGATATGATACATAACGCACGCAGTATACGTTATCTAAGCACCTCCCCCAGATGTTGTTTTTCCTTGGGGCCCCCATAGGCTCCATTTATATTCAATCATTAACAGGCAGTCGCAAGATCACGTCTAGTGCTTTTATTTTTGTCAGCCGCTATCCTCGGTGGAACTGATGCCCCTCGTGCATCTCAGCTTAATGATTGAAGGCAAAACTGTAAGAAAAATACTAGGAATGACAAGAAATACCACCCAACCCCCCCCCTCTCTTCAGTGGGAACCCACTAAGTGGTCACATGCTTCCTGTGCGTTCTCGGGGCCGGGGAGGCGGTTACGCAAGCAACACAATACTGATGGTACAAGCACTTAAAAGTGCTGTAAGGAGGGTGAGGAGTCCACCCGGCCCTTAAAACGGCCCATGGCAGTATGACTCTATGTACTATATGCTGCTTATGCAGGATGATTACATAATTCCACAATTCCCACGGTCGCTACCACAACATGGACCTCATCGCCTGAGAAGGATTTCCTCCTGTCCACGTCCATCTGTCCTGTCTGAGCTTTTCTGAGGTTTGATGCCTTGCAGGTTTATGTACAACCTTAACCTCGGTGTTCATAGCAAGGGATTGTCTGTGGAGTGTCAGGTACTGTGGATGTGATAATAAACGATGCTATGAAAAGGACCGCAATGCAATGCCAAGTCGTGGGTGTTTCAGGAGTGTGTGTAAATAAGTCTGAGCGCTCTGCGAGCGTTCTGCGCATGCACGCTAACTCACATGTGCAGACATACACAGAGGCACGCTCGTTTTCCATCCACGCTTACTGTCACTCCACGCTCGCTTCTCCCTCGCTTCCATCCCTCCCAGTCACGTGCCGATAGTGGAGAAGTCTGACTGTCGAACGGCTGTGTGATGCTAATGCCAGATGAAAATAGCATGTGAACAATGCTTTAAGTTTGCTGCTGGTATTGATCCACGGCTGTTGGAAAAAGAAGCTTTTAGCTTTTGTCGAGTCGAGCTTTTGCAGATTACCTGCATTGCTTAAGAACATCCAGTTTCAGATTTTGTATGAACAAAATTCCAATGTTTTGGAATTACATTTTTTTTTAAACGGATGAAATGAAAGTCAGCTAATATTAGAATGATGGGTGATATGGATGTGATAAATCTAGCCTATAAGGGCCTGCTGCCTCTTGCAGCAGAGCAACACACAAAATATTTAAACCAGGGGTCTCAAACACGCGGCCCGCGGGCCAAATGTGGCACGCAGGACACTACTTTGAGGCCCCCGCCTTGATATGAAAGTTTAATGTTAGTGCGGCCCGCGCAAGTTTGATATGGATGCTGTATGGTATCATGTACCCAGAAAAAATTATTACGTTTGATTAATGTTCATGTTAAAGGATAAATAACTGTTAATAGTTATCCTCCCTATATGTGTGGAAGTGGTAAGATTACCTGCATTGCTTGAGAACATCCAGTTTCAGATTTTGCATGAACAAAACTCCAATGTTTTGGAATGAAAGTCAGCTAATATTAGAATGATGGGAAGAGGGTCTCAAACACGCGGCCCATGGGCCAAATGTGGCACGCAGGACACTACTTTGAGGCCCCCGCCTTGATATGAAAGTTTAATGTTAGTGCGGCCCGCGCAAGTTTGATATGGATGCTGTATGGTATCATGTACCCAGAAAAAATTATTACGTTTGATTAATGTTCATGTTAAAGGTTAAATAACTGTTAATAGTTATCCTCCCTATCCGTGTGGAAGTGGTAAGATTACCTGCATTGCTTGAGAACATCCAGTTTCAGATTTTGCATGAACAAAACTCCAATGTTTTGGAATGAAAGTCAGCTAATATTAGAATGATGGGAAGAGAAGAGGGTCTCAAACACGCGGCCCATGGGCCAAATGTGGCACGCAGGACACTACTTTGAGGCCCCCGCCTTGATATGAAAGTTTAATGTTAGTGCGGCCCGCGCAAGTTTGATATGGATGCTGTATGGTATCATGTACCCAGAAAAAATTATTACGTTTGATTAATGTTCATGTTAAAGGTTAAATAACTGTTAATAGTTATCCTCCCTATCCGTGTGGAAGTGGTAAGATTACCTGCATTGCTTGAGAACATCCAGTTTCAGATTTTGCATGAACAAAACTCCAATGTTTTGGAATGAAAGTCAGCTAATATTAGAATGATGGGAAGAGAAGAGGGTCTCAAACACGCGGCCCATGGGCCAAATGTGGCACGCAGGACACTACTTTGAGGCCCACGCCTTGATATGAAAGTTTAATGTTAGTGCGGCCCGCGCAAGTTTGATATGGATGCTGTATGGTATCATGTACCCAGAAAAAATTATTACGTTTGATTAATGTTCATGTTAAAGGATAAATAACTGTTAATAGTTATCCTCCCTATATGTGTGGAAGTGGTAAGATTACCTGCATTGCTTGAGAACATCCAGTTTCAGATTTTGCATGAACAAAACTCCAATGTTTTGGAATGAAAGTCAGCTAATATTAGAATGATGGGAAGAGGGTCTCAAACACGCGGCCCATGGGCCAAATGTGGCACGCAGGACACTACTTTGAGGCCCCCGCCTTGATATGAAAGTTTAATGTTAGTGCGGCCCGCGCAAGTTTGATATGGATGCTGTATGGTATCATGTACCCAGAAAAAATTATTACGTTTGATTAATGTTCATGTTAAAGGTTAAATAACTGTTAATAGTTATCCTCCCTATCCGTGTGGAAGTGGTAAGATTACCTGCATTGCTTGAGAACATCCAGTTTCAGATTTTGCATGAACAAAACTCCAATGTTTTGGAATGAAAGTCAGCTAATATTAGAATGATGGGAAGAGAAGAGGGTCTCAAACACGCGGCCCATGGGCCAAATGTGGCACGCAGGACACTACTTTGAGGCCCACGCCTTGATATGAAAGTTTAATGTTAGTGCGGCCCGCGCAAGTTTGATATGGATGCTGTATGGTATCATGTACCCAGAAAAAATTATTACGTTTGATTAATGTTCATGTTAAAGGATAAATAACTGTTAATAGTTATCCTCCCTATATGTGTGGAAGTGGTAAGATTACCTGCATTGCTTGAGAACATCCAGTTTCAGATTTTGCATGAACAAAACTCCAATGTTTTGGAATGAAAGTCAGCTAATATTAGAATGATGGGAAGAGGGTCTCAAACACGCGGCCCATGGGCCAAATGTGGCACGCAGGACACTACTTTGAGGCCCCCGCCTTGATATGAAAGTTTAATGTTAGTGCGGCCCGCGCAAGTTTGATATGGATGCTGTATGGTATCATGTACCCAGAAAAAATTATTACGTTTGATTAATGTTCATGTTAAAGGTTAAATAACTGTTAATAGTTATCCTCCCTATCCGTGTGGAAGTGGTAAGATTACCTGCATTGCTTGAGAACATCCAGTTTCAGATTTTGCATGAACAAAACTCCAATGTTTTGAAATGAAAGTCAGCTAATATTAGAATGATGGGAAGAGAAGGGGGTCTCAAACATGCGGCCCATGGGCCAAATGTGGCACGCAGGACACTACTTTGAGGCCCACGCCTTGATATGAAAGTTTAATGTTAGTGCAGCCCGCGCAAGTTTGATATGGATGCTGTATGGTATCATGTACCCAGAAAAAATTATTACGTTTGATTAATGTTCATGTTAAAGGTTAAATAACTGTTAATAGTTATCCTCCCTATCCGTGTGGAAGTGGTAAGTTTTTGGCGATTTAAGTTTAAAGGAAATAACTTGAAGGCTACCGTTTAGGTCGCTAGCTCTCTAGTTTGCGAGTTAGCATGTGTCTCAAGACCCTGCAGTTGCGCAATATGTTGTAAATAAAAAGAGTATAAATGTGACTATAGTCGTGTTTTGTCATGTCTACAGGGCTCTAATAATGCTTTGTTCATTTTAATCTGAAAAAATAATTTGTCTACCCACCAACTATATGTGGTTTCTTAAGTTTTTATTATTTGCTGTTTTATTATTATTATTATATTTATTTATTACTGATTGATTGATTGATTTTCTTTATTCTTGATTTGTTTATTTATTTTTCATCTTATTTTGTGTAGTAAAATAAAAATGAAGATATTTGATAGATAGATGGATGGATGGATGGATGGATGGATGGATGGATGGATGGATGGATGGATGGATAGCTGGATGGATGGATGGATGGATGGATGGATGGATGGATGGATGGATGGATGGATGGATGGATGGATGGATGGATGGATGGATGGATGGATGGATGGATGGATGGATGGATGGATGGATGGATGGATGGATGGATGGATGGATGGATGGATGGATGGATGGATGGATGGATGGATGGATGGATGGATGGATGGATGGATGGATGGATGGATGGATGGATGGATGGATGGATGGATGGATGGATGGATAGATAGATAGATAGATAGATAGATAGATAGATAGATAGATAGATAGATAGATAGATAGATAGATAGATAGATAGATAGATAGATAGATAGATAGATAGATAGATAGATAGATAGATAGATAGATAGATAGATAGATAGATAGATAGATAGATAGATAGATAGATAGATAGATAGATAGATGGATGTCGTTGCCTAGCTCCCGTATAATAATAAATAATAAATAATAGTGTGGAGAATAAATACATGACATCAGATATGAACAATGTACAGAATATATGTAAGATATAACAACTATTCAAGATGGCAACCCTCAAAAAACAGCACAAAACACACACGGACTTCGGCATTATATCGTATAAGTGGGTTCTCCTCCAACGCTCGGTACACTAAACAACCAGCAGCAATGAAGACCGGTGACCAACACATCACAACATCAACACACAGTTAATGAACTTTCTTGTGCATATGACAATATTGCTTATGCAAATTCATGCACATATACACACACCCACGCGGAGGTCACATCATGGAAATGTCACTGAATTATTTAAAATCCTACAAAATGCTTGGAGGTGGGGGGGGGGGGGGGGGGCGCTAAAGAAAAATGCTGCAGATAGGCTTTGGAAAAGAGACATAAGAGTACAGAGGGAGAGAAATAGAAAGCATGAGTCAGCAGTCTGCCAGAAAGAAGGAGTTGAGAAACAGAGGAAGGCCTCGCAGGATTAGTCATCTCTGGAACTCTGACAAAAGAATTTCTGGCCTCACTTTACTCCGTGTGTGTGTGTCTGTGTGTGTGTGTGTGTGTGTGTGTGTGTGTGTGTGTGTGTGTGTGTGTGTGTGTGTGTGTGTGTGTGTGTGTGTGTGTGTGAGGGGGTGTCATTTTGAGGCCATCCAGCTTTTAGGAATTTGGGTTAAAAAAAAAAAAGCAAGTAAAGCACACCGGTCTTTCTTTGCTAAAAACAAAATGAATACTTTGACTTGGCGCATACAGTACTACAGTATTTTGGTGTATTGTACTGAGATTGAGAGGAAGGTAATTATTTGTGTTGTTCATTCATTCATTCATTTTCTACCACTTTTTCCTCACGAGGGTCGCGGGGGTGCTGGAGGGCACATATAGACAAACAACCATTCACACTCACATTCATACCTATGGACAATTTGGAGTCGCTAATTAACCTAGCATGTTTTTGGAATGTGGGAGGAAACCGGAGTACCCGGAGAAAACCCACGCATGCACGGGGAGAACATGCAAACTCCACACAGAGATGGCCGAGGGTGGAATTGAACCCTGGTCTCCTAGCTCTGGGGTCTGCGCGCTAACCACTTGACCGCCGTGCCACCCGTATTATTGTATTGTATTCATTATTTCATTTTTTCATAATTTTAATAATATAATACTACTAATAATACAAATGTTACATGGGCCAACATGGTATGTCCTGTATAGTTTTCCAATGAATGTGCATGAAACCCTTCCAGAAGTGGAGAGACGGCACAGATTACAGAGTCCCCAACATATGGACCTACTTAGTGTTTTCCAAGACTGATTGACCAGTCATGGAACCACGTTTTAAAGACATGTTGCCTTTGTTTGCCTTACACTGTGTCACAGCCTTGCGTGTGTTTGCGTGTGTGTGTGACTCAGCCAATGCAGACGGACAGGAGCAGTTAGGGCCTGTACTCCCGTACTGTTGCTAAACAGTCCAATTCTGTCATTCTGTCACGTCAGATGTCTCAGTCTGTAGACTCTGCCTCAGAGATCCTCCATTGCATAACCGTATCCCTGAATAGCACGTTTCTTTCCCATGCAGGTGGATATTGGATACTTTGGAACCACACACAGTACATGTGCATTAGTGGCACTCGTACAGTACCTGGATCACGATGTGACCACCATCATGCTTCACTGTAGGTAAGACATAATCTATTTTTAATACAAATAATTTCTAAACAGGCGGCACGGTGGTCAAGTGGTTAGCGCGCAGACCTCACGGCTAGGAGACCAGTGTTCAATTCCACCCTCGGCCATCTGTGTGGAGTTTCCCCGTGAATGCGTGCGTTTTCACTCCGGTTTCCTCCCACATTCCAAAAACATGCTAGGTTAATTGGTATGAATGTGAGTGTGAATGGTTGTTTGTCTATATGTGTCCTGTGACTGGCTGGCCACCAGTCCAGGGTGTACCCCGCCTCTCGCCCAAAGACAGCTGGGATAGGCTCCAGCACCCCCGCAACCCTCGTGAGGAAAAGCAGTAGAAAATGAATGAATGAATGAATGTATGTGAATAACGCTAGGAGACCAGGGTTCAATTCCACCCTCGGGCCAATCTCTGTGTGGAGTTTGCATGTTCTCCCCGTGCATGCGTGGGTTTTCTCCGGGTACTCCGGTTTCCTCCCACATTCCAAAAACATGCTAGGTTAATTGGCGACTCCAAATTGTCCATAGGTATGAATGTGAGTGTGAATGGTTGTTTGTCTATATGTGCCCTGTGATTGGCTGGCCACCAGTCCAGGGTGTACCTGACATCTCGCCTGTAGACAGCTGGGATAGGTTCCAGCACCCCCGCGACCCTCGTGAGGGAGAAAATGAATGAATGAATGAATGAATGTGAATAACAACTAGTTAAAACACAACTTTGGGTGGGAGGGTGGGTCACATTAGTTGTGGTTAATCATCCCTTAGTATGATGAACTCTGGAACGTTCCTGGAACCAGTTCTGATGGTTGCCATCCATGTGTGGGATGGAATTAAACGTGATGAGGAAGTAAATGCATTGTGCAGTGGAGCACCGTCAATAGTGGAAAATAAAATTGTCCAAAATGGGACGCCCTCGCCCGGCGCTGCACACCATGCAGCAGTCACACCGATGACTCGTTTGGTCGAACGCAAAAACAAATGCTGCAGGAATTAACAGTCGCCACTTGACAAAGCGGACTCGACATCACATGGACCCTATAAAATTCATAGTTATTCACAATCTTCAGCAGTAGAAAGGGAGAGGGATGGCGGCGGGATGTTTTTTCAGTGAAAAAAGGCAATTTGGGTTGAACAATAGGGGCCCTGGGATTGACCTCTGCGGAACGCCACATTTCTATTTTAAGACTTTGATTACATTTTATCCTATTTTATCCAGATTTTTCAATTTTATCTTCTTTATTTTATCTTTCTTTCTTCTTCCTTAACACTGCACTAAGTTTATAGTGTCATTACTTTGTTGATATAAATGATAATAATGATAAATAATGCATTTTTCAGGAGTATTTCCGCCTTCCAAGATCATATTTGCATACACTAAAAATACCAGAGAGAAACCATTTCGGCCATGCAAAAAAATCTTGTGAATTCCATTTTGAGATTATTAAAAGAAATTATGAATGCGATACTAAATGCCAATAGCAACATGGCATGTCTTGTATGGTTTTGCAATTAATGAATTAATGCTTAAATAAATACTGTATATTGTAATTGTGAAATTGAAAAACATAATATTTTTATCCACAAGATGGCAGTGTGAGCTTATTAAAAGCTGATTTTTTTTAATTAAATTTTTATTAATTTTATTACATTTATTTAAAATTAATTAATTTAATTAAATTTATTAAAAGCTCCACATTGAATAAAAAAATATTACATTTTCCCTTTTTTGTTGTTTTTTCTACTATGTATGTATGATATTTGTTGAACAAAAATACTGTCACCACATTACGTAACTTACAGAGAAAGCTTGTTGAAAAGAAAAACCAAAATATATTAAAATTGTACAGTACAAGATATTCTACTTTGGACCACAAACAGAAAAATAACAAAAAGTGTCCAAGAAAAGAAAAAACATTACACAATATTTCCCAAAGTTTATTTATTTTGTTAAATATACAGCTCTGCTCATACAATCGTTATGTTGCAATAAAAACGTCAAGATGCATACATATAAGAAAACACCATGGCGCTCACCCTCCTCTTTATGTAGTATTCCACAAGGGGTGCATGCTGCAGTGTAAATACACGTCCAAAAAACCACATACATTCAGATCGTTTTTAATAGCATTTACTCGTATTGAAATGTTTTTCGGAAAAGATTCCTAACAAGAATCAAAGAGTAGAAAGAGTAAACATTACATTCAAGCAACACAGTTTATCCCAAGTCCTCCGATGGAGGTTCATATTCAAGTTTCAACAACGGTATTTTTTCTTCAAGGTTCTGAAAACTCCTTCTGCAGTTTTGGCAGTAGCGAGTGTTGGAGACACAGGCTTTGTGTTTGTTCTACAGATTTCACAAAGGACTGCTGGGTTAAGGGCAACTCACTTAAGTGGAACTAGTCATACACTCACATTTTAAAAAGGTATTCATAAAAAAGGCAAACAAAGTGACTGTTTTTGGATTTTATATTCTCAAAATGCACTTTCTGGTGCAATGATGGTGGACCAAAAGGGTGGGGTTATTTTTAGTGGAGCATGTAAGTGCTGTATATACTTGGAGTAACTGCAAAAACAACAGAAAAAACTCATTTGTGTGTCTAAACCAGGGGTGGGCAAACTACGGCCCGGGGGCCACATCCGGCCCGCCAAGTGTTTGAATACGGCCCGCCCGTTCTTTCCAAAGTATTTCATTTAAAGTCAACATACAAGCTGGCATCATGGCTTGAGACGACATTTTCATGGTTTGGCGGTTTTATCAATTTCGTTATTTGATGCGGTCTGTTGTTTACAAAGTGAAAAAAGGGACACTAGCACATAATAATAATAATAATAATATTAAATAATAAATTTATTCTTATTATTATAAATTTATAACGCACTTTACATCAAATAAATGATCTCAAAGTGCACATAAGGCACATAATAATAATAATAAAAATAATAATAATATAAAATAATAACAAATAATATAAAATAATACTAAATTTATTCTTCTTATAAATTTATAATGCACTTTACATCATAATAATAATAATAAAATAATAATATAAAATAATAATAACAAATAATATCAAATAATAATAAATTTACTCTTATTATTATAAATTTATAACGCACTTTACATCAAATAAATGATCTTAAAGTGCACACATAGCAGATTACATAACACTTTTACAGATACAATAATTTCGTTATTTGATGTGGTCTGTTATTTACAAAGTGCTCCTGAAAAAAGGGACACAGGCATATAATAATAATAATAATACAAATAATAATAATAATAACAAATAATACAAATAATAATAATAACAAATAATAATAATAAAAATAATAATAAATTTATTATTATAAATTTATAACTTACTTTACATCAAATAAATGATCTCAAAGTGCCCATAAAGCAGATTGCATGACACTTTTACAGATACAATAATTCCAGCTGGACTGTTACGTGTAAAATATTGAGTCTGCCCCCCGTCAATTTTGTTAAATGAATGCGGCCCGCCAGTCAAAAGGTTTGCCCACCCCTGGTCTAAACAAAGACAAGCCATATAAAGTAGCATCCAATTGAGTAACCATGGCAAAAACTCCAAACTTTCTCTGAGACGCGAGCGTTCTCTGCAATCACATCACTATGCTGGGTGCAAGCTGAAGCTCTAGTTCTTCAAAAAAAAAACATTCTTCATTAGAGAGATCTTTCTTACATCAAGTTAAATATCATCCGTTTCCCTCACTTTCTGCAACTGGGACAAAATTTTCCGAAGAAAAAAAAATAAAACACAAAAAAAGAAAACCCCACAGTGGCTGATGTTCCTACTCTCTACCAAGAAGAGAAAAAAGGACGTTTGCAGTGGAAGGTCTGAGTGAAGGCGTTTCCCAGTGTGACCACACGACCCTGACCGCCTGATCGGCTGCGCTCCACCACCACTCTGGGCATCTGCACCAGCTGGAGCGGGCTCTTGCCGTCCTTGAGTGCCTGGGTGAGGTTCAGCACCTGATGCAGGCAGGGTTCAAGTCAATGACGCACAGGGAGGACCACAATCAGGCAGGAGAAGAAACTTTATTTTAAATATAAATAAAAGTCCAGCAAGATGAGTTATTGTGACAGGCCTACTAAACAATTTCTTATTTTATTCAACTTTTATTTATATTTTAAATATTATATTATATTATATTTTATAAATATTTATATTTTAAATATTTTATTTAAAATATAAATAAAAGTTGAATAAAATAAGAAATTGTAAGTCCAGTAAGATGAGTTATTGTGACAGGCCTACTGAACAATTTATTATTTTATTCAACTTTTATTTATATTTTAAATATTACATTATATTATATTTTATAAATATTTATATTTTAAATATTTTATTTAAAATATAAATAAAAGTTGAATAAAATAAGAAATTGTAAGTCCAGTAAGATGAGTTATTGTGACAGGCCTACTAAACAATTTATTTTATTCAACTTGTATTTATATTTTAAATATTTATATTTAATATAATATAATATAATATAATATAATATAATATAATATAATATAATATAATATAATATAATATAATATAATATAATATAATATAATATAATATAATATAATATTATATTATATTATATTATATTATATTATATTATATTATATTATATTATATTATATTATATTATGGGTTAGTGTTAGGGTTATATTATATTATATAAATATTTATATTTATATTTTAGATATTTTATTTAAAATATAAATAAAAGTTGAATACAATAAGAAATTGTAAGTCCAGTAAGATGAGTTATTGTGACAGGCCTACTAAACAATTTATTATTTTATTCAACTTGTATTTATATTTTAAATATTTTTATTTTATATTATATTATATTATATATTTATATTAAATTTTATATTTATATTTTATAAATATTTATATTTTATATTTATATGTTATAAATATTTGTATTATATTATTGTATATTTTATTTTATTATATATTTTATATTTATATTTTATAAATATTTATATTTTATAAATATTTATATTTTAAATATTCTATTTAAAATATAAATAAAAGTTGAATAAAATAATAAATTGTTTAGTAGGCCCTGTCACAATAACACATCTTGCTGGATGATAATTGTCCTACAAATGACTGCCGACTGTCAACATGACTTTTAGACCATTTTATCATGAATCTAATGATAACATTCCCACATTGATTATAAGAAAAAGAGACAATAAACTGAACAGACACAACAGAAGAAAGATGATTAAAAAAATGCAACAACTCACCTGGCCCCTCATGACGGACATCTGTCTCTCAAACATGGTCTTGTCAAAACCTTTATCTCTCTGACAAGGCGGAAAGAAATTAATATTAGTGACGGTACATCTTTACTGTTTGTAGGTAAAACTCCATACGGTCGGCTCTCTATTGTTCAACTTCATAAAAAAGTGTGAAACATGTCTTACTGCTTCGTACCTTAAACATCTCATAGAGGTCCTCACAGAGGTCCTGCACAAAATTCATGTCTGAGAGACGGGACAGCACCAACTCTCTGGTCTCATGGGAGAAGGCCACCTTGGCCTGGGGGAGCCACGCCCAGTGAAAGGGGTCTTGGATGCAGGACAGAAATCATGAGCTCACAGTACTTCAATGTCTAAGTTGTATATATTCTGAATATACAGCTTAAACACAAAATATACATAGAAAAAGTATGTGCATTGTCACTGAAATACAGCAGAAGTAAAGTCAATTATACATGACAAATAAATGGGATTAAAAAACACTGTACATATGTATTACTATTAATCATTTTTAATTTCACTTAATCATGCCGTCATATAGAATATAAATCAATAACTGTGATTATGAATGGATGCTCCGTAAGCGCCAACATACAGGCTCTCCATTCATCGGGGTGTTTGAAGGGAAAGGCCAGGCCGTTGTCGATGGCCGCTATCTTGATGCAAGTCTCCGGACTGTTCTCCGGCCACTCTGGAACCTGCGGCGAGAGGAGAGAGACTGAATGATTAACGACTGACGCCGCCATCATTTATTGATCTTAGTCCAAAGGGCTGATTAACTAGCCGGATAGATGACAGCCTCGTGCTTGTTAATCAATAGGCGGCAAATAATGATTGATGGCTGGTAGTCCCGACAGAATCAGAAGGCTCACTTTGATGTATTCCGACATTTATAGGGATGTATCATACATTTATAGTATTTGGGACTGGCAAAATACAAATGTCAATCAGACTTTTTTTTTTATTTATCTGCTTGGTGGCAACCAGAAAAGGTAGAATTACTTCAAGTTTGTTAACTAAAACGGTTGCAGAAAAAATAAACGGATGAGTACTGCCGCTGATTACATCATAGACATTCGTACTCATGCAATGTATTAATAATATCGTACGATAATCGCAAAATATACGCAAACAGAGGCACGCTAACTGGGGCGTGATGCTAGCTCAGGTTGCGCTGAGAAATATTAAAAATATTTGAAATATGAAAGAAAGTTGCTTATCTCCGACACAGGGTGGCACGGTGGTCGAGTGGTTAGCGCTCAGACCTCACAGCTAGGAGACAAGGGTTCAATTCCAGCCTCGACCATCTCTGTGTGGAGTTTGCATGGTTTTCCTCCGGTTTCCTCCCACATTCCAAAAACATGCTAGGTTAATTGGCGACTCCAAATTGTCCATAGGTATGAATGTGAGTGTGAATGGTTGTTTGTCTATATGTGCCCTGTGATTTTTTTTATTTATCTGCTTGGTGGCAACCAGAAAAGGTAGAATTACTTCAAGTTTGTTAACTAAAACGGTTGCAGAAAAAATAAACGTATGAGTACTGCCGCTGATTACACAATAGACATTCGTACTCATGCAATGTATTAATAATATCGTACGATAATCGGAAAATATACGCAAACAGAGGCACGCTAACTGGGGCGTGATGCTAGCTCAGGTTGCACTGAGAAATATGAAAATATTTGAAATATGAAATAAAGTTGCTTATCTCCAATACAGGGCGGCACGGTGGTCGTGTGGTTAGCGCTCAGACCTCATAGCTAGGAGACAAGGGTTCAATTCCAGCCTCGACCATCTCTGTGTGGAGTTTGCATGGTTTTCTCTGGGTACTCTGGTTTCCTCCCACATTCCAAAAACATGCTAGGTTAATTGGCGACTCCAAATTGTCCATAGGTATGAATGTGAGTGTGAATGGTTGTTTGTCTATATGTGCCCTGTGATTTTTTTTATTTATCTGCTTGGTGGCAACCATAAAAGGTAGAATTACTTCAAGTTTGTTAACTAAAACGGTTGCAGAAAAAATAAACGGATGAGTACTGCCGCTGATTACATCATAGACATTCGTACTCATGCAATGTATTAATAATATCGTACGATAATCGCAAAATATACGCAAACAGAGGCACGCTAACTGGGGCGTGATGCTAGCTCAGGTTGCGCTGAGAAATATTAAAAATATTTGAAATATGAAAGAAAGTTGCTTATCTCCGACACAGGGTGGCACGGTGGTCGAGTGGTTAGCGCTCAGACCTCACAGCTAGGAGACAAGGGTTCAATTCCAGCCTCGACCATCTCTGTGTGGAGTTTGCATGGTTTTCCTCCGGTTTCCTCCCACATTCCAAAAACATGCTAGGTTAATTGGCGACTCCAAATTGTCCATAGGTATGAATGTGAGTGTGAATGGTTGTTTGTCTATATGTGCCCTGTGATTTTTTTTATTTATCTGCTTGGTGGCAACCAGAAAAGGTAGAATTACTTCAAGTTTGTTAACTAAAACGGTTGCAGAAAAAATAAACGTATGAGTACTGCCGCTGATTACACAATAGACATTCGTACTCATGCAATGTATTAATAATATCGTACGATAATCGGAAAATATACGCAAACAGAGGCACGCTAACTGGGGCGTGATGCTAGCTCAGGTTGCACTGAGAAATATGAAAATATTTGAAATATGAAATAAAGTTGCTTATCTCCAATACAGGGCGGCACGGTGGTCGTGTGGTTAGCGCTCAGACCTCATAGCTAGGAGACAAGGGTTCAATTCCAGCCTCGACCATCTCTGTGTGGAGTTTGCATGGTTTTCTCTGGGTACTCTGGTTTCCTCCCACATTCCAAAAACATGCTAGGTTAATTGGCGACTCCAAATTGTCCATAGGTATGAATGTGAGTGTGAATGGTTGTTTGTCTATATGTGCCCTGTGATTTTTTTTATTTATCTGCTTGGTGGCAACCATAAAAGGTAGAATTACTTCAAGTTTGTTAACTAAAACGGTTGCAGAAAAAATAAACGGATGAGTACTGCAGCTGATTACACCATAGACAGTACTCATGCAATGTATTGATAATATCGTACAATAATCGGAAAATATACGCAAACAGAGGCACGCTAACTGACGGCGTGATGCTAGCTCAGGTTGCGCTGTACCACGTTCCAAAATGTAGCAGCCTTTGTTGTGGTCCATTTTGAAATATGACATAAAGTTGCTTATCTCCGATGCGGGGCGGCACGGCGGTCGAGTGGTTAGCGCGCAGACCTCACAGCTAAGAGACAAGGGTGGAATTGAATCCTTGTTCGATGTGACCACCATCATGCTTGACTGTAGGTAAGACACAATTGTGACACAATCTCTTTTTAATACAAATAATTTCAAAACAGGCGGCACGGCGGTCGAGTGGTTAGCACGCAGACTTCACAGCTAGAGACAAGGGTTCAATTCCACCCTCGGCCATCTCTGTGTGGAGTTTGCATGTTCTCCTCGTGCATGTGTGGGTTTTCTCCGGGTACTCCGGTTTCCTCCCACATTCCAAAAACATGCTAGGTTAATTGGCCGCTCCAAATTGTCCATAGGTATGAATGTGAGTGTGAATGGTTGTTTGTCTATATGTGCCCTGTGATTGGCTGGCCACCAGTCCAGGGTGTACCCCGCCTCTCGCCTGAAGACAGCTGGGATAGGCTCCAGCACCCCCGCGACCCTCGTGAGGAAAAAGCGGTTGAAAATGAATGAATGAATTTCAGACCTCACAGCTAGGAGACCAGGGTTCAATTCCACCCTCGGCCATCTCTGTGTGGAGTTTGCATGTTCTCCTCGTGCATTCGTAGGTTTTCTCCAGGTACTCCGGTTTCCTCCCACATTCCAAAAACATGCTAGGTTAATTGGCGACACCAAATTGTCCATAGGTATGAATGTGAGTGTGAATGGTTGTTTGTCTATATGTGCCCTGTGATTGGCTGGCCACCAGTCCGGGGTGTACCCCGCCTCTCGCCTAAAGACAGCTGGGATAGCTGACCCTTGTGAGGAAAAAGCGGTAGAAAATGATGATTATTTTGTGTTATGTTCTAAATCTGCGAATAAATGTAGTTACTTTGTCATAAAAAAATATTTTTTTCCTGTATTGTTCTTGTTGTTTCATCAACAAAACCCTAACGTAGTGAGGGATGACTGTATTAAGCATGTACATTATTTTGTATGTGCCTATAAAGTCCAGTTAAAGTCTAAAAGTAAACCTGAATAGCTCAATTTTCAGCGTTACCTTCAGTCCCTCGCCATCTCCTGGGTTCTCGTACTTGATCAACCAGTTGTCATTCCCCCGATCTGAGGATTGAGCGAGACGGTGATCAGCAAAACAAAAAAAAAAAGGTTCATTTGGAGCCACGTTAGCTCTTATCCCATATATCAACAGAGACACGCCCTCCTCACCTGTGTTTCGGATGACATAATCAAGCACCACCAGCCGCTCAAACTGGGACTGGAGCTGCTTCCTGATGTTCTCGGGCAGAGGTTCCGCCTCGAAGCGTCTCAGCCAATAGTCGGCTTCGCGGTAGCCCTCCACAAAGAGCTGAAATGAGCCCACCTGAGCGACACACATTGGCAGTTGAACAAGTGTTTATTGTTTATTGTCTATTGTGCATGTGGAATTACGTCAAAAGTAAGAAATGTCAAAACTTCCTCGTTCTACTTCCTGACAACTCGCCTGGCTGGATATACAAAGTACACAATCCAATACAAGAGCTGCAGCAGTAGTTCTACTACATTACCAGTTATCTTATTTTAAATCAATAAGATGAGTAATTATTAAAAAAGAGCTTGTTGTGTGTTGGTTTGTGTCAACCTACTAAAGTGTATACATACTAATGGCTTCTACTCCAAAGAGAGGAAAATCAACGATATAGGTGAATAAAAAAATTTAAAAAAGAACACTATTTATAGCAATGATGGCTAATGATTCTACTGACTAAAATAAAAATACACATTTTATTTCAGGCAAGATTAAAATAGACACTGTGGAGTGACTCTTTCAGTCAACACAGCTAGGTCTCAATCAGCATATCATGTACTAGTACAATTAGTAATAGTACATTTTTACATGTTTTAGTATTTACGCGGGCGGTACGGCGGTCGAGTGGTTAGCGCGCAGACCTCACAGCTAGGAGAACCAGTTTGCATGTTCTCCCCGTGCATGCGTAGGTTTTCTCCGGGTACTCCGGTTTCCTCCCACATTCCAAAAAAACATGCTAGGTTAATTATTGTCCATAGGTATGAATGTGAGTGTGAATGGTTGTTTGACTATATGTGCGCTGTGATTGGCTGGCGACCAGTCCAGGGTGTAACCCCGCCTCTCGCCCGAAGACAGCTGGGATAGGCTCCAGCACCCCCGTGACCCTCGTGAGGAAAAAGCGGTCGAAATAAATGAATGAATGTTTTTGATACGGCCACATAGCTGGGAGACCCAAGTTCAATTCCACCCTCGGGCCATCTCTGTGTGGAGTTTGACAGCTGGGATAGGCTCCAGCACGCCCGCGGCCCTCGTGAGGATAAGCGGGACAAAATGAATGAATGTTTTTGATACAATGTACCCATTTTAACACATAATTAATTTTAATAGTTGGATGAATGTTGTCAATATTGATTATCAACCAGCCCTGTGATTGGCTGGCGACCGGTCCAGGGTGTAACCCCGCCTCTCGCCCGAAGACAGCTGGGATAGGCGAAGGAAAAAGCGGTAGAAAATGAATGAATGAATGAAGTATTTATGCTTCACCGATGTGTTCATTGATCATCTTACATGATACTTCATTAGCGGTGAAGGACGATAAATGTTATACTTCAAATGGGTTCAGTTAAGCGTATGAAAGCGGCGGTTCGAGAGCTGATTCTTGTCTAATAAGGCCATCAGTCACTTCTATTGCAAATGAAAATAATAGAACATTGTGTAGTCTAGAATATAAAATATAAATATTGTTGATATATTGTTAATATATTGATAATATTGTAAATATAAATATAAAAATTGTTACCTTCGGTGGCAGACCCACTCTGTGAAAGCGCCGTCCCACTTTGGGAACTTTCTCCAAAGCATACTTCTTCCCTCTGGATTTGGCTCTATCGATGGCACTGTAATGGAACGTCTCACTAGCCAAATACACCACCTGATAGATCGGGGGGGGGGGGGGGGGGGGGGGGGGGGTAGTGCAAAGAGTGCCCAGTTCACTTTCTGCAGCCAGAAACAGTAAACAAATGACAATACCATATAAAGATGTACACAATGTATAAGGGACAACCTTGGTTTTCGGCACAACGCCCAAGCCGAGTTTGCTATCAACCAACGAAGCGGCAGCCTCCGAGAGGTAACCCTGGTTTGGCAACAAGCACCCTCGCCCAAAACAACATGGACAGCAGAGCTACAGAAAAAAGACAAGTACAGCGGTGATGTATCCGTTTCCATCTGATTTATATATTATTACTCAGATATTAAACATTCAGCACAGCGTACCTTGTGAAAGTATTTGGTCCATTTAGGATTGAGGTGACCGTAGGGCTCTTCTGACTTTGGTTTGAAAACACCGATGACTGTCTGTGAAAGAAGAATGATTTAAGTCTACTTCCATTTGGTGTATTATTCAAAACTAAGAGCACAGGCGGATAAATGTGGAGCTTTTAAGCTCGGCACGTATCGAAAGAAAATACCAATAGGTCAAGTTATACCCACTCCATTTTCGTGCACAGTCATTTTGTGTGTTATTGGTGCCTGCTGCATTAAACAGCAAGAATACATACAGTATAAAGTGGTACCTCAGTTAACGTTTTTTGGTTGACATCCATAATTTCAGCAAATCTTTTGACTTGGCTTGCGTTCGCCCGCATGGTTAGCATGCAACTGGGGCGTGTAACAAACTGCTGTATCTGTGCTTGGTTTGTTTACGCAGCCATCTTGGATCACGGCCCAAGACACAATACTCACAATACTTCATAGTTCAGTACATGGTATCAGTACATGTAATGCAATAATATGGCGAAAATAATGGAACCTAGCGTGGATGACTACTGTCCATGCATTTTTTTCAGTGAGTGCGACAAACTCTAAAATAAGCCGCTACGAGTCCAAAGGATGGCATCCATGTACTACTAAAGTATGTACTACTACCAAAGACAAATATGCCTCCAAACGAAGGGCGCCCACTAGAGGTAAAATTATGTTAAATGCTAATTTCTCAATTTCTGAAATGTTCGCCCGCCCGCGTGGTTAGCATGCAACTGGGGCGTGTAACAAACTGCTGTATCTGTGCTTGGTTTGTTTACGCAGCCATCTTGGATCACGGCCCAAGACACAATACTCACAATACTTCATAGTTCAGTACATGATATCAGTACATGTTATCAGTACATGTAATGCAATAATATGGCAAAAATAATGGAGGGCCCAAGCATTAAATAAGCCGCTATGAGTCCAAAGGATGGCATCCATGTACTACTAAAATATGTACTACAGTAAACCTCGGATATATCGGATTCAATTGTTCCCACTGGTTTTGTCCGATATAAGCGAAATCCGTTATATGCGTATACCGGAAAATGTCAGTTTTACGCATATATCGGATTTATATCCGGTATATGCGTAAATCGGATTTTATCTGTTATAAAAAGGCACTTCCTTGACTATGTTTCCAATGTACCTGGACGCGCAGGCAACGCTGCAAACGACGTCGTATAGCGGCCTGTCACGATTCGGCGAATCGGAGCGCCATGATGCGGTCATCCGATATATGCGAGGGAAATTTAATGGAAATGCATTGGAACGGGACTGGAGATTTTGTCCGAAATAGGCGAAATCCGTTATAAAAAATCCGATATATGCAATGAATTTTTATTGGAAATGCATTACAGAAAAATCGGTTCTTTTTTATCTGTCCGTTGTGAGCGAATTTCCGATATATCCGAGTCCGATATATCCGAGGTTTACTGTACTACTAAAGACAAACATGCTTCCAAACGAAGGGCGCCCACTAGAGGTAAAATTATGTTAAATGCTAATTTCTCAATTTCATGTCAGGCTTGTGGCATTGTTATTTGTAAAACAATTATTATTGTCCGTAAAATGTGTTTTATGTTTAAATTGTTGGGTGTCTGGAACAGATTAATTGGATTTACATTATTTTCTATGGGAAAATTTGCTTTGGTTAGTGTCCGTTTTGGTTTCAGTCAGACCTTCTGTAATGGAATAATGATGCTAACCAAGGCACCACTGTAAATTCTTATTTCTTGTAAATTCACAAATTTACAAATTCTTGTAAATTCTTCTTATTCTTAAGTATTCCCCACGTTTTCAGTGAAGCCATCTGGGCTGTGATTTGGGCATGAAAGGTGCTTTATAAAGTTTTCGTAATTATATGTTTCACCCCCAGTCTCTTGCTTTCTTCAACCTATCTGACATTCATGTCACCAAATCCTCACCCCCTTTGGCTCTTTGACGAAGTAACTCCCACTGGAACCCTGGGAAATCCTTTCCGGAAAGACACCGCTCTCAATGGCTTGTTCCGCCCTTTGGATAATATCTGCAAACTCGGGATCACCAGGGAAATGGTTGAAGGCCTCATTGTTGGTACCTAAAAGGTGAAAATTGTTAATTCCTTTTAAGTGGTGTTTTAGGTGGAGTCAATGCTGAGACATATGGATGGAGTCCTGCACGCTCATGGAAGTCATATACAAATTTTTATTCTTCTTACCAGGGCACACTGACTTTATACTATGATATTTTTGTAGCTTGTTTGTGTTTTCAAAGGAAAATGTAATTTCTATCTGACTTTATTTTGGTATGCTACGAGACTTTTGTCCATGCACAATTTGACCTTTTGATTCTGATTAAGTACAAAAAAAAAAATAATAATACAACACTTTATTTTGCTGTAATATGCATAATATAGAAACTTTTGCCTTTCACATATTCTGTTTATGATTCCAAATAAAGCGACTTTTGTCAGGCACTGTAGGACTCCAACTGAAGGGGCCATGAAGTGTTCAAATAAGCAAGTGAAAAATGAAGCTTAGACCATCAGACTGAAAGATAATATGATAACATGAAATAGAGCGTGAGAGTGGGACAGATTCATTACATAAACACACGTCAGCAGTGTGTATAATTGTATTGCATCTGTTCTCTATTGGACTCCAACAGCCCAGACGCAGGCACTCTCAACCAAAATTCTGAATTTGATCAAAATATTGATTAACAATTCAGCTAAGCAACTAGTTAAAGGGGACAACAGTGGGGAAGAAAGATGATTATGATGACAATGAAAATGCAACGTTTTCTTGCTGCTATGTACAATATGGCTAAAGCATCAATAACAACATTCATAATGTAACACTGGGGCGGCACGGCGGACTAGTGGTTAGCGCGCAGACCTCACAGCTAGGAGACCAGGGTTCAATTCCACCCTCGGCCATCTCTGTGTGGAGTTTGCATGTTCTCCCCGTGCATGCGTGGGTTTTCTCCGGGTACTCCGGTTTCCTCCCACATTCCAAAAACATGCTAGGTTAATTAGCGACTCCAAATTGTCCATAGGTATGAATGTGAGTGTGAATGGTTGTTTGTCTATATGTGCCCTGTGATTGGCTGGCGACCAGTCCGGGGTGTACCCCGCCTCTCGCCCGAAGACAGCTGGGATAGGCTCCAGCACCCCCCGCAACCCTCGTGATGAAAAGCGGTAGAAAATGAATGAATGAATCTCGAAATGGAATTCGAGGTTTTTTTGCATGGCCAAAATGGTTTCTCTCTGGTATTTTTAGTGTATGCAAAGATGATCTTGGAAGGCGGAAATACTCCTGAAAAATGCATTATTTATCATTATTAACATTTATATCAACAAAGTACTGACACTATAAACTTTGTGCAGTGTTAAGGAAGAAGAAAGAGATAAAATAAAGAAGATAAAATAGAAAGATCTGGATAAAATAGGATAAAATGTAATCAAAGTCATAAAATAGAAATGTGGCGTTCCGCAGAGGTCAATCCCAGGGCCCCTATTGTTCAACCCAAATTGCCTTTTTTAACTGAAAAAACATCTCGTCCCCATCCCTCTCCCTTTTCTACTGCTGAAGATTGTGAATAACTATGAATTTTATTGGGTTTTAGTTTTCATCCTAAATATTTTATAAAGGTTTTACAATGGTGACAATTCAAGCATCAGCTACGTGTTGCTACACGCACGAATTTACATTGTCTTTACACCACGGACACCCGACAATGAGAAATATTTGCAGAAAATGATTAATAAATGTTAATTGTATAAAAAAGTGACATTGGGTAATTCCTCATACACATGATATATAGCAATTTTGCACCGGACTAGTGTGCTAATGTGCTAATGTATTTACTAAAGACCTTTACAGTTATTTTGTTTTCATGCTAACACGTCTACAAACGTGCTGGAAACCGGTGAATACTGTATTAATACCTGTTATACTACCTGTTATTATACCTATTTACGTCACTATCCTAAGATCTCAAAGGCCTTGATTGAGAACGATTACCTGGAGAGGCTAAGGAGTCCTTATCCGACGATGAGCTGTGTCTGTTCCGCTTGCTCCTCTTGTCTCGGGCTCCTCTCGGCGGAGACGAGCCTTCAGTGTGGCACGGAAGCAGCAGAGTGTCTTCACCGGAGCCTTCCGTTTCAAGTTCGATCAAGACGCTTTCACGCGAGTCCGAAATTCGAACAGCGACTCCCGGGGTTGCCTGGAGCCCCGACACTGTCATGTTTTTGTCAAATAAAACGCTCGGAGGTCGCACGGTGTGGAAGTTGGACTCCGGCGTAGACACCTCGGCTGTTGCCGTCACCGCGTCCGACATTGGCTCGCATGTCTCTGCCGGATCGCATTCTGACATCATTGTCGCGCAACTTGTTCACTCTTTAAATTAAATATATCAAACGCTACATTCAGTTGGAGTTGTCAAGAATCCATTCGTGACATTTCAACTATATAACAACGCCCAAAATATTGCTCCGTGGCAGCTTAACTCACCGACAACGCATATCGACTCGAACAGACTGCTGAGCTTCCTGTTTCGCTCAACACGCATGCGCAACAGCGCTTTCGTCACTGTTGCCTTCGAGTGCGCTTTGTAAAATGTAAAACCTTTCACGAACAGTATCGTTTCACCATTGAAATAAATCAAAGCTGATTTCGTAAAGGTTTGATCGAGTCAACGTTTTGTTTATCGACATCTGACAAACATGAATGCAACATTTCGAAAGAAAAAAGTGACGTCAATTGTACGTTAACCGCACACACAACCGTACACACCTGGTCTCGCAGCCAGTGGAATTTTTTTTAAATGGACTACGTATTAGAAAGGTTTCACTTCACTGTGCAAATGCTGGATGAAAGAAAACATCTAAAAGGACTGGGACAATTAATAAATAGTAATATGCAGTAGTATATTAATGTTAAATGTGTTTTATTCGCTGCACATTCATTTCCAATTCAATTTGTGTAACGTTCAGTGGTTTCACCGCTAGATGTCGATACTAATACACAAATACAGACGTGCAAAGTGTTGTGTCCTGGAGAAATAATAATAATAATAATAATAATAATGTTCTCGGTTGGGTGCCACATGCTTGTCTATTATGCCATTGGATGTGAATTACAACTATTACAACCATTACAATTCAACTTAACTATATATTTTCCCAACTTTACTTTCTCTGTACAGTGCTGTTTTTGCCCAAGCTTAACATTCACCGGGTCTCTGCCCGGCTTTGAATTCAGACTGTGCAGAGGCCTCAATCATTCTACCCTCGCTACAGCTCCTTGCCAACCCCTGGCTCCTCTCCACCTCCATCCCTGCCCCTTCATCACCATCCCACTCTCTAATAAGGCAGTGTATTTGAAACACATGCAAATGAGCAGTCAAGCAGCTGGTTTCACAGCAGTCATGTGATCTATCAAGGTAGGGGGTTACGAGGTGAAGGACACACGGGTGAGAGAAAGGGAGGAGAGAGCCGGGAAGGAGTGCTTCTCCTCATCTTGGGGGGGGGATGAGAGGAAACAGTGGCGTTCAAAGGCATTCTGGAGACAAAGGCATCATTCAATCAAGCCCGCTCTCTCTTTCTTTGCACATTAGATGAGCTCTCTCCCCGGTTGTGATGGTTGTGATAGCAAAAAAGCACGTACTTGAAATATTAATTGTGAAGAAGATGACTATGCAGAGATGACTTGGTGTCAACCCCCCCCTGCATCATTTAAGGTGTGTGCTTTGGCGTTAGATGTCCATCATTCGTACCTTCCTCCAAGTTGACCATATGAAGGATGAAGGAGCTCCTCCATTAATCCTAAAGATGTCTGTTCATACTATTCATTCATTCATTCATTCACCAGCAAACAAGATAATAATTGGTCGCCAGCCAATCACAGGGCACATATAGACAAACAACCATTCACACTCACATTCGTACCTATGGACAATTTGGAGTTGCCAATTAACCTAGCATGTTTTTGGAATGTGGGAGGAAACCGGAGTACCCGGAAAAAAAACTCACACATGCACAGGGAGAACATGCAAACTCCACACAGAGATGGCCGAGCATGGAATTGAACCCTGGTCTCCTAGCTGTGAGGTCTGCGCACTAACCACTCCACCACCGTGCCGCCTCATACTATTTATTTCTTTGTAAATAAGAAGCATCCATCCCAAAATCTTATACATATTGCATTTCTTACAAGTAGTTGATAATGAACAACTTATTAAAAAGTACAATCTGGTTAAAAGTTGTCAACACAAAAACATATTTAGATGATTCCTAAATCTCATATTTTTACAGTTAGGGTCAACAAGTTCATGAGTTGTTTTCAAGCTTGTTGGGCTCCTCACCTTTTCCCTATTGGGCAAAATTAACACGGGAAAAATAAGGAAATTCAGTATTTGGATGCCAATATATATGTTTTTATGTTCATACTAAGGAAAAACTATACCTCTTGGACCAAACATCTTCATGTCGCAATATGAACAGAATGGCTTGTCATCATACTGTAATACAATCAATAGGATGTATGTATTTACATAATTGATATTGACTTGTTTTCTCATACATTTCCAAATTGATTGCCCTCAGTTACATCTGCATGCTGTCCAGCCATGAGTTGTCTTTTACAGTTTTGACACTTCAGACACAGAGGATGGTAATCCCTCCCTAAAGACCTCTTCTTCTCCAGGGTTCCAGACTAGGGTTCAATTCCACCCTCAGCCATCTCTGTGTGGAGTTTGCATGTTCTCCCCGTGCATACGTGGGGTTTTTTTCCGGGTACTCTGTTTTCCTCCCACATTCCCAAAAACATGCTAGGTTAATTGGCGACTCCAAATTGTCCATAGGTATGAATGTGAGTGTGAATGGTTGTTTGTCTATATGTGCCCTGTGATTGGTTGGCCACCAGTCCAGAGTGTACCCCGCCTCACGCCCGAAGACAGCTGGGATAGGCTCCAGCACCCCCGCGACCCTTGTGAGGATAAGCGGTAGAAAATGAATGAATGAATGAATATTGTAACAATGCACTCACTTTCTGTAATGCTGCCATACTTTTGTATCGTATGTTGTGTATTAGGGCGGCACGGCGGTCGTGTGGTTAGCACGCAGACCTCACAGCAAGGAGACCAGGGTTCAATTCCACCCTCGGCCATCTCTGTGTGGAGTTTGCATGTTCTCCCCCGTGCATTCGTGGGTTTTCTCCGGTTTCCTCCCACATTCCAAAAACATGCTAGGTTAATTAGCGACTCCAAATTGTCCATAGGTATGAATGTGAGTGTGAATGGTTGTTTGTCTATATGTGCCCTGTGATTGGTTGGCGACCAGTCCAGGGTGTACCCCGCCTCACGCCCAAAGACAGCTGGGATAGGCTCCAGCACCCCCCGCGACCCTTGTGAGGATAAGCGGAAGAAAATGAATGAAATACTTTGGACCGTATTCAAACACTTGGTGGAGCTGATGTGGCCCCCGGGCCATAGTTTGCCCACCCCTGACCTACACCATGTTTTGACACTTGCTGTGGTACGCTGTGACTGATGAACTGTTCCTTTCCCTGTCCATATGTTGTCCCATAATTCCAGGTTTTGTTTGTTATGGAGCCCACAATGTACACTCACACAATTGGAGTTAATCATTTCAACGCCATGCACCATTATTTTGATTAATCTAACAAACATTTAACAAAGATACTGAGCGTTTATGTGACCTTATGGAAATGTTTGCCCCCAATCTGAACACAGGAAACGACACGAGCTGTGAGAATAGAATTGAGAAGAGATATAAGACACTTGTTTTTTTCTAACCCTCTGTCTCTCTCGTTCTTGCTCACTCAACACAGTCATGCACAGACAATCCTCGGTGACATCACATTAACAGGTTGCAGCCAAAAAGCAGGAGGAGAGGCAGTGCGAGCTCAAGTAGGAAGAGAGAAAATGAGTAAGAAAGAGAGCGCAGCCGACTCTTCAGTCAGCGCGGAGGCGGTCATTCCCTCAAGATAGGCGTTGGAAGTGGACCTCGGTAGGGACATTTGTGAGGAGAAGGCATCAAGAAAGGAATGGACTCTGATGAACTTTGCTGGACTCGGCCTCTACGTTCATCGTGGAGGAACGACAATCAGAGTCTTTAAGCCACTGGTCTCAAACATGCGGCCCGCGGGCCAAATGTGGCACGCAGGACACTAGTTTGAGGCCCCCGCCTTGATATGAAAGTTTAAAGTTTGATATGGATGCTGTATGGTATCATGTACCCAGAAAAAATTATTACGTTTGATTAATGTTCATGTTAAAGGTTAAATAACTGTTAATAGTTATCCTCCCTATCCGTGTGGAAGTGGTAAGTTTTGGGCTATTTAAGTTTAAAGGAAATAACTTGAAGGCTACCGTTTAGGTCGCTAGCTTTCTAGTTTGCGAGTTAGCATGTGTCTCAAGAACCTGCAGTTGCGCAATATGTTGTAAATAACAAAAGTATAAATGTGACTATAGTCGTGTTTTGTCATGTCTACAGGGCTCTAATAATGCTTTGTTCATTTTAATCTGAAAAAAATAATTTGTCTACCCGGCAACTATATGTGGTTTCTTAAGTTTTTATTATTTGCCGTTTTATTATTATTATTATATTTATTTATTACGGATTTATTTTCTTTATTCTTGATTTGTTTGTTTATTTTTCATCTTATTTTGTGTAGAAAAATAAAAATTAAGATATTTGAGAACAGTGGAATGTTTTAACAGAGCTTTTATTGTAGAAAATCGAAACCAAGGCAAAGTTTATTCTAAGTTTTTAATAAATGCGTTTTTTGGTTGTTTTTTTTGGAAAACCTGATGCAGCCCAGTCTCGCCCAGACCCTAGCTCCAGTGGCCCCCAAGTAAATTGACTTTGAGACCCCTGGTTTAAGCAGACATTCATCCACATGGACAAGCGAATACAATTCACGCATGCAAAGTATGTTGTCTCTGGTCTAACTCATCATTTCAATCACTGATGAATCTCAGAAGGTCATGAAAGAGAGGCATGTCATCATTTG